>NW_027525773.1:0-15683 GCF_052094955.1 Ictidomys tridecemlineatus
AGGTTTCACTCTGTTTTCTTCTATAGGGATACATGTATTTTGGAACTCTAAATCAAATACGGTTTGTGGTAGCTCTTTGAAACTTGACACAATAAAGCAGTTTCAAGTTCTATGTCTATGGCTTGTTTGCTGTTGATGTAGCCCTAAGCAGAGACTGGCGAGAATCACTTTCATGGAAAGGGCCTGACAAGCTTCCAAAAAACTATGAGTTTCCTGAAATCTCAGCACACACTTTTTCACCAAATCTTGATGAAACTTTCAGGTAATGATCAGTACACCAATCCCACTTGGCTCACCAAATTTCGTTCTTCTAGGTGAAACCGTTCGTTGGCAGTAACCGGTTACATTCTGAGGTATCACTCTGTTTTCTCCTATAGGGATACATGTATTTGGAACTCTAAATCAAACACGGTTTGTGCTAGCTCTTTGAAACTTGACACCATAAAGCAGTTTCAAGTTCTATCTCTATGGTTTGTTTGCTGTTGATGTAGCCCTAACCAGAGACTGGCGAGAATCACTTTCATGGAAAGGGCCTGCCAAGCTTCCAAAAAACTGCGAGTTGCCTGAAATCTCAGCACACACTTTTTCACCCAATCTCGATGAAACTTTGAGGTAATGATCAGTACACCAATCCCTCTTGGCTCGCCAAATTTCGTTCTTATAGGTGAAACCATTCGTTGGTAGTAACCGGTTTCATTTTGAGGTTTCACTCTGTTTTCTCCTATAGGGATACATGTATTTGGAACTCTAAATCAAACACGGTTTGTGCTAGCTCTTTGAAACTTGACACAATAAAGCAGTTTCAAGTTCTATCTCTATGGTTTGTTTGCTGTTGATGTAGCCCTAAGGAGAGACTGGCGAGAATCACTTTCATGGAAAGGGCCTGCCAAGCTTCCAAAAACTACGAGTTGCCTGAAATCTCAGCACACACTTTTTCACCCAATCTTGATGAAACTTTCAGGTAATGATCCGTACACCAATCCCACTTGGCTCGCCAAATTTCGTTCTTCTAGGTGAAACCGTTCGTTGGCAGTAACCGGTTTCATTTTGAGGTTTCACTCTGTTTTCGCCTATAGGGATACATGTATTTGGAACTCTAAATCAAACAGGGTTTGTGCTAGCACTTTGAAACTTGACACCATAAAGCAGTTTCAAGTTCTATCTCTATGGTTTGTTTGCTGTTGATGTAGCCCTAAGCAGAGACTGGCGAGAATCACTTTCATGGAAAGGGCTTGCCAAGCTTCCAAAAAACTACGAGTTGCCTGAAATCTCAGCACACACTTTTTCATCCAATCTTGATGAAACTTTCAGGTAATGATCAGTACACCAATCCCACTTGGCTCGCCAAATTTCGTTCTTCTAGTTGAAACCGTTCGTTGGCAGTAACCGGTTTCATTTTGAGGTTTCACTCTGTTTTCTCCTATAGGGATACATGTATTTGGAACTCTAAATCAAACACGGTTTGTGCTAGCTCTTTGAAACTTGACACCATAAAGGAGTTTCAAGTTCTATCTCTATGGTTTGTTTGCTGTTGATGTACCCCTAAGCAGAGACTGGCCAGAATCACTTTCATGGAAAGGGCCTGCCAAGCTTCCAAAAAACTACGAGTTGCCTGAAATCTAGGCACACACTTTTTCACCCAATCTTGATGAAACTTTCAGGTAATGATCAGTACACCAATCCCACTTGGCTCGCCAAACTTCGTTCTTCTAGGTGAAACTGTTCGTAGGCATTAACCGGTTTTATTTTGAGGTTTCACTTTGTTTTCTCCTATAGGGATACATGTATTTGGAACTCTAAATCAAACACGGTTTGTGCTAGCTCTTTGAAACTTGACACAATAAAGCAGTTTCAAGTTCTATCTCTATGGTTTGTTTGCTGTTGATGTAGCCCTAAGCAGAGACTGGCGAGAATCACTTTCATGGAAAGGGCCTGCCCAAGCTTCCAAAAAACTACGAGTTGCCTGAAATCTCACCACACACTTTTTCACCCAATCTTGATGAAACTTTCAGGTAATGATCAGTACACCAATCCCACTTGGCTCGCCAAATTTCGTTCTTCTAGGTGAAACCGTTCGTTGGCAGTAACCGGTTTCATTTTGAGGTTTCACTCTGTTTTCTCCTATAGGGATACATGTATTTGGAACTGTAAATCAAACACGGTTTGTGCTAGCTCTTTGAAACTTGACACCATAAAGCAGTTTCAAGTTCTATCTCTATGGTTTGTTTGCTGTTGATGTAGCCCTAAGCAGAGACTGGCGAGAATCACTTTCATGGAAAGGGCCTGCCAAGCTTCCAAAAATCTACGAGTTGCCTGAAATCTCAGCACACACTTTTTCACCCAATCTTGATGAAACTTTCAGGTAATGATCAGTACACCAATCCCACTTGGCTCGCCAAACTTCGTTCTTCTAGGTTAAACCGTTCGTTGGCAGTAACCGGTTTCATTTTGAGGTTTCACAACTATTTTCTCCTGTAGGGATACATGTATTTGGAACTCTAAATCAAACACGGTTTGTGCTAGCTCTTTGAAACTTGACACAATAAAGCAGTTTCAAGTTCTATCTCTATGGTTTGTTTGCTGTTGATGTAGCCCTAAGCAGAGACTGGCGAGAATCACTTTCATGGAAAGGGCCTGCCAAGCTTCCAAAAAACTACGAGTTGCCTGAAATCTCAGCACACACTTTTTCACCCAATCTTGATGAAACTTTCAGGTAATGATCAGTACACCAATCCCACTTGGCTCGCCAAATTTCGTTCTTCTAGGTGATACCGTTCGTTGGCAGTAACCCGTTTCATTTTGATGTTTCACTCTGTTTTCTCCTATAGGGATACATGTATTTGGAACTCTAAATCAAACACGGTTTGTGCTAGCTCTTTGAAACTTGACACCTTAAAGCAGTTTCAAGTTCTATCTCTATGGTTTGTTTGCTGTTGATGTAGCCCTAAGCAGAGACTGGCGAGAATCACTTTCATGGAAAGGGCCTGCCAAGCTTTTAAAAACTACGAGTTGCCTGAAATCTCAGCACACACTTTTTCACCCAATCTTGATGAAACTTTCAGGTAATGATCAGTACACCAATCCCACCTGGCTCGCCAAATATCGTTCTTCTAGGTGAAACCGTTCGTTGGCAGTAACCGGTTTCATTTTGAGGTTCACTTTGTTTTCTCCTATAGGGATACATGTATTTGGAACTCTAAATCAAACACGGTTTGTGCTAGCTCTTTGAAACGTGACACCATAAAGCAGTTTCAAGTTCTATCTCTATGGTTTGTTTGCTGTTGATGTACCCCTAAGCAGAGACTGGCGAGAATCACTTTCATGGAAAGGGCCTGCCAAGCTTCCAAAAAACTACGAGTTGCCTGAAATCTCAGCACACACTTTTTCACCCAATCTTGATGAAACTTTCAGGTAATGATCAGTACACCAATCCCACTTGGCTCGCCAAATTTCGTTCTTCTAGGTGAAAACGTTCGTTGGCAGTAACCGGTTTCATTTTGAGGTTTCACTCTCTTTTCTCCTATAGGGATATATATATTTGGAACTCTAAATCAAACACGGTTTGTGCTAGCTCTTTGAAACTTGACACCATAAAGCAGTTTCAAGTTCTATCTCTATGGTTTGTTTGCTGTTGATGTAGCCCTAAGCAGAGACTGGCAAGAATCACTTTCATGGAAAGGGCCTGCCAAGCTTCCAAAAAACTACGAGTTGCCTGAAATCTCAGCACACACTTTTTTCACCCAATCTTGATGAAACTTTCAGGTAATGATCAGTACACCAATCCCACTTGGCTCGCCAAATTTCGTTCTTCTAGGTGAAACCGTTCATTGGCAGTAACCGGTTTCATTTTGAGGTTTCACTCTGTTTTCTCCTATAGGGATACATGTATTTGGAACTCTAAATCAAACACGGTTTGTGCTAGCTCTTTGAAACTTGACACAATAAAGCAGTTTCAAGTTCTATCTCTATGGTTGTTTGCTGTTGATGTAGCCCTAAGCAGAGACTGGCGAGAATCACTTTCATGGAAAGGGCCTGCCAAGCTTCCAAAAAACTACGAGTTGCCTGAAATCTCAGCACACACTTTTTCACCCAATCTTGATGAAACTTTCAGGTAATGATCAGTACACCAATCCCACTTGGCTCGCCAAATTTCGTTCTTCTAGGTGAAACCGTTCGTTGGCAGTAACCGGTTTCATTTTGAGGTTTCACTCTGTTTTCTACTATAGGGATACATGTATTTGGAACTCTAAATCAAACACGGTTTGTGCTAGCTCTTTGAAACTTGACACCATAAAGCAGTTTCAAGTTCTATCTCTATAGTTTGTTTGCTGTTGATGTAGCCCTAAGCAGAGACTGGCGAGAATCACTTTCATGGAAAGGGCCTGCCAAGCTTCCAAAAAACTACGATTTTCCTGAAATCTCAGCATACACTTTTTCACCCAATCTCGATGAAACTTTCAGGTAATGATCAGTACACTAATCCCACTTGGCTCGCCAAATTTCGTTCTTCTAGGTGAAACCGTTCGTTGGCAGTAACCGGTTTCATTTTGAGGTTTCACTCTGTTTTCTCCTATAGGGATACATGTATTTGGAACTCTAAATCAAACACGGTTTGTACTAGCTCTTTGAAACTTGACACCATAAAGCAGTTTCAAGTTCTATATCTATGGTTTGTTTGCTGTTGATGTAGCCCTAAGCAGAGACTGGCGAGAATCACTTTCATGGAAAGGGCCTGCCAAGCTTCCAAAAAACTACGAGTTGCCTGAAATCTCAGCACACACTATTTCACCCAATCTTGATGAAACTTTCAGGTAATGATCAGTACACCAATCCCACTTGGCTCGCCAAATTTCGTTCTTCTAGGTGAAACCGTTCGTTGGCAGTAACCGGTTTCATTTTGATGTTTCACTCTTTTTTCTCCTCTAGGGATACATGTATTTGGAACTCTAAATCAAACACGGTTTGTGCTAGCTCTTTGAAACTTGACACCATAAAGCAGTTTCAAGTTCTATCTCTATGGTTTGTTTGCTGTTGATGTAGCCCTAAGCAGAGACTGGCGAGAATCACTTTCATGGAAAGGGCCTGCCAAGCTTCCAAAAAACTACGAGTTACCTGAAATCTCAGCACACACTTTTTCACCCAATCTTGATGAAACTTTCAGGTAATGATCAGTACACCAATCCCACTTGGCTCGCCAAATTTTGTTCTTCTACGTAAAACCGTTCGTTGGCAGTAACCGGTTTCATTTTGAGGTTTCACTCTGTTTTCTCCTATAGGGATACATGTATTTGGAACTCTAAATCAAACACGGTTTGTGCTAGCTCTTTGAAACTTGACACCATAAAGCAGTTTCAAGTTCTATCTCTATGGTTTTTAGCTGTTGATGTAGCCCTAAGCAGAGACTGGCGAGAATCACTTTCATTGAAAGGGCCTGCCAAGCTTCCAAAAAACTACGCGTTGCCTGAAATCTCAGCACACACTTTTTCACCCAATCTTGATGAAACTTTCAGGTAATGATCAGTACACCAATCCCACTTGGCTCGCCAAATTTCGTTCTTCTAGGTGAAACCGTTCGTTGGCAGTAACCGGTTTCATTTTGAGGTTTCACTCTGTTTTCGCCTATAGGGATACATGTATTTGGAACTCTAAATCAAACACGGTTTGTGCTAGCTCTTTGAAACTTGACACCATAAAGCAGTTTCAAGTCCTATCTCTATGGATTGTTTGCTGTTGATGTAGCCCTAAGCAGAGACTGGCGAGAATCACTTTCATGGAAAGGGCCTGCCAAGCTTCCAAAAAACTACGAGTTGCCTGAAATCTCAGCACACACTTTTTCACCCAATCTTGATGAAACTTTCAGGTAATGATCAGTACACCAATCCCACTTGGCTCGCCAAATTTCGTTCTTCTAGGTGAAACCGTTCGTTGGCAGTAACCGGTTTCATTTTGAGGTTTCACTCTGTTTTCTCCTATAGGGATACATGTATTTGGAACTCTAAATCAAACACGGTTTGTGCTAGCTCTTGGAACTTGACACAATAAAGCAGTTTCAAGTTCTATCTCTATGGTTTGTTTGCTGTTGATGTAGCCCTAAGCAGAGACTGGCGAGAATCACTTTCATGGAAAGGGCCTGCCAAGCTTCCAAAAAACTACGAGTTGCCTGAAATCTCAGCACACACTTTTTCACCCAATCTTGATGAAACTTTGAGGTAATGATCAGTACACCAATCCCACTTGGCTCACCAAATTTTGTTCTTCTAGGTGAAACCGTTCGTTGGCAGTAACCGGTTTCATTTTGAGGTTTCACTCTGTTTTCTCCTATAGGGATACATGTATTTGGAACGCATAATCAAACACGGTTTGTGCTAGCTCTTTGAAACTTGACACCATAAAGCAGTTTAAAGTTCTATCTCTATGGTTTGTTTGCTGTTGATGTAGCCCTAAGCAGAGACTGGCGAGAATCACTTTCATGGAAAGGGCCTGCCAAGCTTCCAAAAAACTACGAGTTGGCTGAAATCTCAGCACACACTTTTTCACCCAATCTTGATGAAACTTTCAGGTAATGATCCTTACACCAATCCCACTTGGCTCGCCAAATTTCATTCTTCTAGGTGAAACCTTTCGTTTGCATTAACCGGTTTCATTTTGAGGTTTCACTCTGTTTTCTCCTATAGGGATACATGTATTTGGAACTCTAAATCAAACACGGTTTGTGCTAGCTCTTTGAAACTTGACACAATAAAGCAGTTTCAAGTTCTATCTCTATGGTTTGTTTGCTGTTGATGTAGCCCTAAGCAGAGACTGGCGAGAATCACTTTCATGGAAAGTGCCTGCCAAGCTTCGAAAAAACTACGAGTTGCCTGAAATCTCAGCACACACTTTTTCACCCAATCTCGATGAAACTTTCAGGTAATGATCAGTACACCAATCCCACTTGGCTCGCCAAATTTCGTTCTTCTAGGTGAAACCGTTCCTTGGCAGTAACCGGTTTCATTTTGAGGTTTCACTCTGTTTTCTCCTATAAGGATACATGTATTTGGAACTCTAAATCAAACACGGTTTGTGCTAGCTCTTTGAAACTTGACACAATAAAGCAGTTTCAAGTTCTATCTCTATGGTTTGTTTGCAGTTGATGTAGCCCTAAGCAGAGACTGGCGAGAATCACTTTCATGGAAAGGGCCTGCCAAGCTTCCAAATAACTACGAGTTGCCTGAAATCTCAGCACACACTTTTTCACCCAATCTCGATGAAACTTTCAGGTAATGATCAGTACACCAATTCCACTTGGCTCGCCAAGTTTCGTTCTTCTAGGTGAAACCGTTCGTTGGCAGTAACCGGTTTCATTTTGAGGTATCACTCTGTTTTCTCCTATAGGGACACATGTATTTGGAACTCTAAATCAAACACGGTTTGTGCTAGCTCTTTGAAACTTGACACAATAAAGCAGTTTCAAGTTCTATCTCTATGGTTTGTTTCCTGTTGATGTAGCCCTAAGCAGAGACTGGCGAGAATCACTTTCATGGAAAGGGCCTGCCAAGCTTCCAAAAAACAACGAGTTGCCTGAAATCTCAGCACACACTTTTTCACCCAATCTTGATGAAACTTTCAGGTAATGATCAGTACACCAATCCCACTTGGCTCGCCAAATTTCGTTCTTCTAGTTGAAACCGTTCGTTGGCAGTAACCGGTTTTATTTTGAGGTTTCACTCTGTTTTCTCCTATAGGGATACATGTATTTGGAACTCTAAATCAAACACGGTTTGTGGTAGCTCTTTGAAACTTGACACAATAAAGCAGTTTCAAGTTCTATGTCTATGGTTTGTTTGCTGTTGATGTAGCCCTAAGCAGAGACTGGCGAGAATCACTTTCATGGAAAGGGCCTGACAAGCTTCCAAAAAACTACGAGTTTCCTGAAATCTCAGCACACACTTTTTCACCCAATCTTGATGAAACTTTCAGGTAATGATCAGTACACCAATCCCACTTGGCTCACCAAATTTCGTTCTTCTAGGTGAAACCGTTCGTTGGCAGTAACCGGTTTCATTCTGAGGTATCACTCTGTTTTCTCCTATAGGGATACATGTATTTGGAACTCTAAATCAAACACGGTTTGTGCTAGCTCTTTGAAACTTGACACCATAAAGCAGTTTCAAGTTCTATCTCTATGGTTTGTTTGCTGTTGATGTAGCCCTAAGCAGAGACAGGCGAGAATCAGATTCATGGAAAGGGCCTGCCAAGCTTCCAAAAAACTACAAGTTGCCTGAAATCTCAGCACACACTTTTTCACCCAATCTTGATGAAACTTTCAGGTAATGATCAGTACACCAATCCCACGTGGCTCGCCAAATTTCGTTCTTCTATGTGAAACCATTCGTTGGCAGTAACCGGTTTCATTTTGAGGTTTCACTCTTTTTTCTCCTATAGGGATGCATGTATTTGGAACTCTAAATCAAACACGGTTTGTGCTAGATCTTTGAAACTTGACACAATAAAGCAGTTTCAAGTTCTATCTCTATGGTTTGTTTGCTGTTGATGTAGCCCTAAGCAGAGACTGGCGAGAATCACTTTCATGGAAAGGGCCTGCCAAGCTTCCAAAAAACTACGAGTTGCCTGAAATCTCAGCACACACGTTTTCACCCAATCTTGATGAAACTTTCAAGTAATGATCAGTACACCAATCCCACTTGGCTCGCCAAATTTCGTTCTTCTAGGTGAAACCGTTCGTTGGCAGTAACCGGTTTCATTTTGAGGTTTCACTCTGTTTTCTCCTATAGGGATACATGTATTTGGAACTCTAAATCAAACACGGTTTGTGCTAGCTCTTTGAAACTTGACACCATAAAGAAGTTTCAAGTTCTATCTCTATGATTTGTTTGCTGTTGATGTAGCCCTAAGCAGAGACTGGCGAGAATCACTTTCATGGAAAGGGCCTGCCAAGCTTCCAAAAAACTACGAGTTGCCTGAAATCTCAGCACACACTTTTTCACCCAATCTCGATGAAACTTTCAGGTAATGATCAGTACACCAATCCCACTTGGCTCGCCAAATTTCATTCTTCTAGGTGAAACCGTTCGTTGGCAGTAACCGGTTTCATTTTGAGGTTTCACTCTGTTTTCTCCTATAGGGACACATGTATTTGGAACTCTAAATCAAACACGGTTTGTGCTAGCTCTTTGAAACTTGACACCATAAAGCAGTTTCAAGTTCTATTTCTATGGTTTGTTTGCTGTTGATGTAGCCCTAAGCAGAGACTGGCGAGAATCACTTTCATGGAAAGGGCCTGCCAAGCTTCCAAAAAACTACGAGTTGCCTGAAATCTCAGCACACACTTTTTCACCCAATCTTGATGAAACTTACAGGTAATGATCAGTACACCAATCCCACTTGGATCGCCAAATTTCGTTCTTCTAGGTGAAACCGTTCGTTGGCAGTAACCGGTTTCATTTTGAGGTTTCACTCTGTTTTCTCCTATAGGGATACATGTATTTGGAACTCTAAATCAAACACGGATTGTGCTAGCTCTTTGAAACTTGACACAATAAAGCAGTTTCAAGTTCTATCTCTATGGTTTGTTTGTTGTTGATTTAGCCCTAAGCAGAGACTGGCGAGAATCACTTTCATGGAAAGTGCCTGCCAAGCTTCCAAAAAACTACGAGTTGCCTGAAATCTCAGCACACACTTTTTCACCCAATCTTGATGAAACTTTCAGGTAATGATCAGTACACCAATCCCACTTGGCTCGCCAAATTTCGTTCTTCTAGGTGAAACCGTTCGTTTTCAGTAACCGGTTTCATTTTGAGGTTTCACTCTGTTTTCTCCTATAGGGATGCATGTATTTGGAACTCTAAATCATACACGGTTTGTGCTAGCTCTTTGAAACTTGACACAATATAGCAGTTTCAAGTTCTATCTCTATGGTTTGTTTGCTGTTGATGTAGCCCTAAGCAGAGACTGGCGAGAATCACTTTCATGGAAAGGGCCTGCCAAGCTTCCAAAAAACTACGAGTTACCTCAAATCTAGGCACACACTTTTTCACCAAATCTCGATGAAACTTTCAGGTAATGATCAGTGCACAAATCCCACTTGGCTCGCCAAATTTCGTTCTTCTAGGTGAAACCGTTCGTTGGCAGTAACTGGTTTCATTTTGAGGTTTCACTCTGTTTTCTCCTATAGGGATGCATGTATTTGGAACTCTAAATAAAACACGGTTTGTGTTAGCTCTTTGAAACTTGACAAAATAAAGCAGTTTCAAGTTCTATCTCTATGGTTTGTTTGCTGTTGATGTAGCCCTAAGCAGAGACTGGCGAGAATCACTTTCATGGAAAGGGCCTGCCAAGCTTCCAAAAAACTACGAGTTGCCTGAAATCTCAACACACACTTTTTCACCCAATCTTGATGAAACTTTCAGTTAATGATCAGTACACCAATCCCACTTGGCTCGCCAAATTTCGTTCTTCTAGGTGAAACCGTTCGTTGGAAGTAACCAGTTTCATTTTGAGGTTTCACTCTGTTTTCTCCTATAGGGATACATGTATTTGGAACTCTAAATCAAACACGGTTTGTGCTAGCTCTTTGAAACTTGACACCATAAAGCAGTTTCAAGTTCTATCTCTATGGTTTGTTTGCTGTTGATGTAGCCCTAAGCAGAGACTGGCGAGAATCACTTTCATGGAAAGGGCCTGCCAAGCTTCCAAAAAACTACAAGTTGCCTGAAATCTCAGCACACACTTTTTCAACCAATCTCGATGAAACTTTCAGGTAATGATCAGTACACCAATCCCACTTGGCTCGCCAAATTTCGTTCTTCTAGGTGAAACCGTTCCTTGGCAGTAACCGGTTTCATTTTGAGGTTTCACTCTGTTTTCTCCTATAAGGATACATGTATTTGGAACTCTAAATCAAACACGGTTTGTGCTAGCTCTTTGAAACTTGACACAATAAAGCAGTTTCAAGTTCTATCTCTATGGTTTGTTTGCAGTTGATGTAGCCCTAAGCAGAGACTGGCGAGAATCACTTTCATGGAAAGGGCCTGCCAAGCTTCCAAATAACTACGAGTTGCCTGAAATCTCAGCACACACTTTTTCACCCAATCTCGATGAAACTTTCAGGTAATGATCAGTACACCAATTCCACTTGGCTCGCCAAGTTTCGTTCTTCTAGGTGAAACCATTCGTTGGCAGTAACCGGTTTCATTTTGAGGTATCACTCTGTTTTCTCCTATAGGGATACATGTATTTGGAACTCTAAATCAAACACGGTTTGTGCTAGCTCTTTGAAACTTGACACAATAAAGCAGTTTCAAGTTCTATCTCTATGGTTTGTTTCCTGTTGATGTAGCCCTAAGCAGAGACTGGCGAGAATCACTTTCATGGAAAGGGCCTGCCAAGCTTCCAAAAAACAACGAGTTGCCTGAAATCTCAGCACACACTTTTTCACCCAATCTTGATGAAACTTTCAGGTAATGATCAGTACACCAATCCCACTTGGCTCGCCAAATTTCGTTCTTCTAGGTGAAACCGTTCTTTGGCAGTAACCGGTTTCATTTTGAGGTTTCACTCTGTTTTCTCCTATAGGGATACATGTATTTGGAACTCTAAATCAAACACGGTTTGTGAAAGCTCTTTGAAACTTGACACCATAAAGAAGTTTCAAGTTCTATCTCTATGATTTGTTTGCTGTTGATGTAGCCCTAAGCAGAGACTGGCGAGAATCACTTTCATGGAAAGGGCCTGCCAAGCTTCCAAAAAACTACGAGTTGCCTGAAATCTCAGCACACACTTTTTCACCCAATCTCGATGAAACTTTCAGGTAATGATCAGTACACCAATCCCACTTGGCTCGCCAAATTTCATTCTTCTAGGTGAAACCGTTCGTTGGCAGTAACCGGTTTCATTTTGAGGTTTCACTCTGTTTTCTCCTATAGGGATACATGTATTTGGAACTCTAAATCAAACACGGTTTGTGCTAGCTCTTTGAAACTTGACACCATAAAGCAGTTTCAAGTTCTATTTCTATGGTTTGTTTGCTGTTGATGTAGCCCTAAGCAGAGACTGGCGAGAATCACTTTCATGGAAAGGGCCTGCCAAGCTTCCAAAAAACTACGAATTGCCTGAAATCTCAGCACACACTTTTTCACCCATTCTTGATGAAACTTTCAGGTAATGATCAGTACACCAATCCCACTTGGCTCGCCAAATTTCGTTCTTCTAGGTGAAACCGTTCGTTGGCAGTAACCGGTTTCATTTTGAGGTTTCACTCTTTTTTCTCCTATAGAGATGCATGTATTTGGAACTCTAAATCAAACACGGTTTGTGCTAGCTCTTTGAAACTTGACACCATAAAGCAGTTTCAAGTTCTATCTCTATGGTTTGTTTGCTGTTGATGTAGCCCTAAGCAGAGACTGTCGAGAATCACTTTCATGGAAAGTTCCTGCCAAGCTTCCAAAAAACTACGAGTTGCCTGAAATCTCAGCACACACTTTTTCACCCAATCTTGATGAAACTTTCAGGTAATGATCAGTACACCAATCCCACTTGGCTCACCAAATTTCGTTCTTCTAGGTGAAACCGTTCGTTGGCAGTAACCTGTTTCATTTTGAGGTTTCACTGTGTTTTCTCCTATAGAGATGCATGTATTTGGAACTCTAAATCAAACACGGTTTGTGCTAGCTCTTTGAAACTTGACACAATAAAGCAGTTTCAAGTTCTATCTCTATGGTTTGTTTGCTGTTGATGTAGCCCTAAGCAGAGACTGGCGATAATCACTTTCATGGAAAGTTCCTGCCAAGCTTCAAAAAAACTACGAGTTGCCTGAAATCTCAGCACACACTTTTTCACCCAATCTTGATGAAACTTTCAGGTAATGATCAGTACACCAATCCCACTTGGCTCACCAAATTTCGTTCTTCTAGTTGAAACCGTTCGTTGGCAGTAACAGGTTTCATTTTGAGGTTTCACTCTGTTTTCTCCTATAGGGATACATGTATTTGGAACTCTAAATCAAACACGGTTTGTGCTAGCTCTTTGAAACTTGACACAATAAAGCAGTTTCAAGTTCTATCTCTATGGTTTGTTTGCTGTTGATGTAGCCCTAAGCAGAGACTGGCGAGAATCACTTTCATGGAAAGGGCCTGCCAAGCTTCCAAAAAACTACGAGTTGCCTGAAATCTCAGCACACACTTTTTCACCCAATCTTGATGAAACTTTCAGGTAATGATCAGTACACCAATCCCCCTTGGCTCGCCAAATTTTGTTCTTCTATGTGAAACCATTCGTTGGCAGTAACCGGTTTCATTTTGAGGTTTCACTCTGTTTTCTCCTATAGGGATACATGTATTTGGAACTCTAAATCAAACACGGTTTGTGCTAGCTCTTTGAAACTTGACACAATAAAGCAGTTTCAAGTTCTATCTCTATGGTTTGTTTGCTGTTGATGTAGCCCTAAGCAGAGACTGGCGAGAATCACTTTCATGGAAAGGGCCTGCCAAGCTTCCAAAAAACTACGAGTTGCCTGAAATCTCAGCACACACTTTTTCACCCAATCTTGATGAAACTTTCAGGTAATGATCAGTACACCAATCCCACTTGGCTCGCCAAATTTTGTTCTTCTGGGTGAAACCGTTCGTTGGCAGTAACCGGTTTCATTTTGAGGTTTTACTCTGTTGTCTCCTATAGGGATACATGTATTTGGAACTCTAAATCAAACACGGTTTGTGCTAGCTCTTTGAAACTTGACACAATAAAGCAGTTCCAAGTTCTATCTCTAGGGTTTGTTTGCTGTTGATGTAGCCCTAAGCAGAGACTGGCGAGAATCACTTTCATGGAAAGGGCCTGCCAAGCTTCCAAAAAACTACGAATTGCCTGAAATCTCAGCACACACTTTTTCACCCATTCTTGATGAAACTTTCAGGTAATGATCAGTACACCAATCCCACTTGGCTCGCCAAATTTCGTTCTTCTAGGTGAAACCGTTCGTTGGCAGTAACCGGTTTCATTTTGAGGTTTCACTCTGTTTTCTCCTATAGGGACACATGTATTTGGAACTCTAAATCAAACACGGTTTGTGCTAGCTCTTTGAAACTTGACACCATAAAGCAGTTTCAAGTTCTATTTCTATGGTTTGTTTGCTGTTGATGTAGCCCTAAGCAGAGACTGGCGAGAATCACTTTCATGGAAAGGGCCTGCCAAGCTTCCAAAAAACTACGAGTTGCCTGAAATCTCAGCACACACTTTTTCACCCAATCTTGATGAAACTTACAGGTAATGATCAGTACACCAATCCCACTTGGATCGCCAAATTTCGTTCTTCTAGGTGAAACCGTTCGTTGGCAGTAACCGGTTTCATTTTGAGGTTTCACTCTGTTTTCTCCTATAGGGATACATGTATTTGGAACTCTAAATCAAACACGGATTGTGCTAGCTCTTTGAAACTTGACACAATAAAGCAGTTTCAAGTTCTATCTCTATGGTTTGTTTGTTGTTGATTTAGCCCTAAGCAGAGACTGGCGAGAATCACTTTCATGGAAAGTGCCTGCCAAGCTTCCAAAAAACTACGAGTTGCCTGAAATCTCAGCACACACTTTTTCACCCAATCTTGATGAAACTTTCAGGTAATGATCAGTACACCAATCCCACTTGGCTCGCCAAATTTCGTTCTTCTAGGTGAAACCGTTCGTTTTCAGTAACCGGTTTCATTTTGAGGTTTCACTCTGTTTTCTCCTATAGGGATGCATGTATTTGGAACTCTAAATCATACACGGTTTGTGCTAGCTCTTTGAAACTTGACACAATATAGCAGTTTCAAGTTCTATCTCTATGGTTTGTTTGCTGTTGATGTAGCCCTAAGCAGAGACTGGCGAGAATCACTTTCATGGAAAGGGCCTGCCAAGCTTCCAAAAAACTACGAGTTACCTCAAATCTAGGCACACACTTTTTCACCAAATCTCGATGAAACTTTCAGGTAATGATCAGTGCACAAATCCCACTTGGCTCGCCAAATTTCGTTCTTCTAGGTGAAACCGTTCGTTGGCAGTAACTGGTTTCATTTTGAGGTTTCACTCTGTTTTCTCCTATAGGGATGCATGTATTTGGAACTCTAAATAAAACACGGTTTGTGTTAGCTCTTTGAAACTTGACAAAATAAAGCAGTTTCAAGTTCTATCTCTATGGTTTGTTTGCTGTTGATGTAGCCCTAAGCAGAGACTGGCGAGAATCACTTTCATGGAAAGGGCCTGCCAAGCTTCCAAAAAACTACGAGTTGCCTGAAATCTCAACACACACTTTTTCACCCAATCTTGATGAAACTTTCAGTTAATGATCAGTACACCAATCCCACTTGGCTCGCCAAATTTCGTTCTTCTAGGTGAAACCGTTCGTTGGAAGTAACCAGTTTCATTTTGAGGTTTCACTCTGTTTTCTCCTATAGGGATACATGTATTTGGAACTCTAAATCAAACACGGTTTGTGCTAGCTCTTTGAAACTTGACACCATAAAGCAGTTTCAAGTTCTATCTCTATGGTTTGTTTGCTGTTGATGTAGCCCTAAGCAGAGACTGGCGAGAATCACTTTCATGGAAAGGGCCTGCCAAGCTTCCAAAAAACTACAAGTTGCCTGAAATCTCAGCACACACTTTTTCAACCAATCTCGATGAAACTTTCAGGTAATGATCAGTACACCAATCCCA
>NW_027525774.1:0-15665 GCF_052094955.1 Ictidomys tridecemlineatus
ACGAGTTCCCTGAAATCTCAGCAAAACACTTTTTTACTCTCAATCTTGATGATACTTTCAGGTAATGATCAGTACACCAATCCCACTTGGTTCGCCAAATTTCGTTCTTCTAGGTTAAACTGTTCGTTGGCAGTAACCGGTTTCATTTTGAGGTTTCACTCTGTTTTCTCCTATAGGGATACAAGTATTTTGAACTCTAAATCAAACACGGTTTGTGCTAGCTCTTTGAAACTTGACACAATAAAGCAGTTTCAAGTTCTATCTCTATGGTTTGTTTGCTGTTGATGTAGCCCTAAGCAGAGAATGGCGAGAATCACTTTCATTGAAAGAACCTTCCAAGCTTCCAAAACACTACGAGTTGCCTGAAATCTCAGCAAACACTTTTTCACCCGATCTTGATGAAACTTTCAGGTAATGATCAGTACACCAATCCCTACTTGGCTCGCCAAATTTTGTTCTTCTAGGTTCAACCGTTCGTTGGCAGTAACCGGTTTTATTTTGAGGTTTCACTCTGTTTTCTCCTATAGGGATACATGTATTTGGAAGTCTAAATCAAACACGGTTTGTGCTAGCTCTTTGAAACTTGACACAATAAAGAAGTTTCAAGTTCTATCTCTATGGTTTGTTTGCTGTTGATGTAGCCCTAAGCAGAGACTGGCGAGAATCACTTTCATGGAAAGGGCCTGCCAAGCTTCCAAAAAAACTACGAGTTGCCTGAAATCTCAGCAAACACTTTTTCACCCAATCTTGATGAAACTTTGAGGTAATGATCAGTACACCAATCCCACTTGGCTCGCCAAATGTCGTTCTTCTAGGTTAAACCGTGTTCGTTGGCAGTAACCGGTTTCATTTTGAGGTTTCACTGTGTTTTCTCCTATAGGGATACATGTATTTGGAAGTCTAAATCAAACACGGTTTGTGCTAGCTCTTTGAAACTTGACACAATAAAGCAGTTTCAAGTTCTATCTCTATGGTTTGTTTGCTGTTGATGTAGCCCTAAGCAGAGACTGGCGAGAATCACTTTCATGGAAAGGGCCTGCCAAGCTTCCAAAAAACTACAAGTTGCCTGATCTCAGCAAACACTTTTTCACCCCAATCTTGATGATACTTTCAGGTAATGATCAGTACACCAATCCCACTTGGCTCACCAAATTTCGTTCTTCTAGGTTAACCGTTCGTTGGCAGTAACCGGTTTCATTGTGAGGTTTCACTCTGTTTTCTCCTATAGGGATACATGTATTTGGAACTCTAAATCAAACACGGTTTGTGCTAGCTCTTTGAAACTTGACACAATAAAGCAGTTTCAAGTTCTATCTCTATGGTTTGTTTGCTGTTGATGTAGGCCCTAAGCAGAGACTGGCGAGAATCACTTTCATGGAAAGGGCCTGCCAAGCTTCCAAAAAACTACGAGTTGCCTGAAATCTCAGCAAACACTTTTTCACCCAATTTTGATGATACTTTCAGGTAATGATCAGTACACCAATCCCACTTGGCTCGCCAAATTTCGTTCTTCTAGTTTAAACCGTTCGTTGGCAGTAACCGGTTTCATTTTGAGGTTTCACTCTGTTTTCTCCTATAGGGATACAGGTATTTTGAACTCTAAATCAAACACGGTTTGTGCTAGCTCTTTGAAACTTGACACAATAAAGCAGTTTCAAGTTCTATCTCTATGGTTTGTTTGCTGTTGATGTAGCCCTAAGCAGAGAATGGCGAGAATCACTTTCATTGAAAGAACGTTCCAAGCTTCAAAAAAACTACGAGATGCCTGAAATATCAGCAAACACTTTTTCACCCGATCTTGATGAAACTTTCAGGTAATGATCAGTACACCAATCCCACTTGGCTCGCCAAATTTTGTTCTTCTAGGTTCAACGGTTCGTTGGCAGTAACCGGTTTCATTTTGAGGTTTCACTCTGTTTTCTCCTATAGGGATACATGTATTTGGAACTCTAAATCAAACACGGTTTGTGCTAGCTCTTTGAAACTTGACACAATAAAGCAGTTTCAAGTTCTATCTCTATGGTTTGTTTGCTGTTGATGTAGCCCTAAGCAGAGACTGGCGAGAATCACTTTCATGGAAAGGGCCGGCCAAGCTTCCAAAAAACTACGAGTTCCCTGAAATCTCAGCAAACACTTTTTTACCCAATCTTGATGATACTTTCAGGTAATGATCAGTACACCAATCCCACTTGGCTCGCCAAATTTCGTTCTTCTAGGTTAAACAGTTCGTTGGCAAAAACCGGTTTCATTTTGAGGTTTCACTCTGTTTTTTCCTATAGGGATACAGGTATTTTGAACTCTAAATCAAACACGGTTTGTGCTAGCTCTTTGAAACTTGACACAATAAAGCAGTTTTAAGTTCTATCACTATGGTTTGTTTGCTGTTGATGTAGCCCTAAGCAGAGAATGGCGAGAATCACTTTCATTGAAAGAACCTTCCAAGCTTCCAAAAAACTACGAGTTGCCTGAAATCTCAGCAAACACTTTTTCACCCGATCTTGATGAAACTTTCAGGTAATGATCAGTACACCAATCCCACTTGGCTCACCAAATTTTGTTCTTCTAGGTTCAACCGTTCGTTGGCAGTAACCGGTTTCATTTTGAGGTTTCACTCTGTTTTCTCCTATAGGGATACATGTATTTGGAACTCTAAATCAAACACGGTTTGTGCTAGCTCTTTGAAACTTGACACAATAAAGCAGTTTCAAGTTCTATCTCTATGGTTTGTTTGCTGTTGATGTAGCCCTAAGCAGAGACTGGTGAGAATCACTTTCATGGAAAGGGCCTGCTAAGCTTCCAAAAAACTACGAGTTGCCTGAAATCTCAGCACACACTTTTTCACCCAATCTTGATGAAACTATCAGGTAATGATCAGTACACCAATCCCACTTGGCTCGCCAAATTTCGTTCTTCTAGGTTAAACCGTTCGTTGGCAGTAACCGGTTTCATTTTGAGGTTTCACTCTGTTTTCTCCTATAGGGATACATGTATTTGGAACTCTAAATCAAACACGGTTTGTGCTAGCTCTTTGAAACTTGACACAATAAAGCAGTTTCAAGTTCTATCTCTATGGTTTGTTTGCTGTTGATGTAGCCCTAAGCAGAGACTGGCGAGAATCACTTTCATGGAAAGGGCCTGCCAAGCTTCCAAAAAACTACGAGTTGCCTGAAATCTCAGCACACACTTTTTCACCCAATCTTGATGAAACTTTCAGGTAATGATCAGTACACCAATCCCACTTGGCTCGCCAAATTTCGTTCTTCTAGGTTAAACCGTTCGTTGGCAGTAACCGGTTTCATTTTGAGGTTTCACTGTGTTTTCTCCTATAGGGATACATGTATTTGGAAGTCTAAATCAAACACGGTTTGTGCTAGCTCTTTGAAACTTGACACAATAAAGCAGTTTCAAGTTCTATCTCTATGGTTTGTTTGCTGTTGATGTAGCCCTAAGCAGAGACTGGCGAGAATCACTTTCATGGAAAGGGCCTGCCAAGCTTCCAAAAAACTACAAGTTGCCTGATCTCAGCAAACACTTTTTCACCCAATCTTGATGATACTTTCAGGTAATGATCAGTACACCAATCCCACTTGGCTCGCCAAATTTCGTTCTTCTAGGTTAAACCGTTCGTTGGCAGTAACCGGTTTCATTGTGAGGTTTCACTCTGTTTTCTCCTATAGGGATACATGTATTTGGAACTCTAAATCAAACACGGTTTGTGCTAGCTCTTTGAAACTTGACACAATAAAGCAGTTTCAAGTTCTATCTCTATGGTTTGTTTGCTGTTGATGTAGCCCTAAGCAGAGACTGGCGAGAATCACTTTCATGGAAAGGGCCTGCCAAGCTTCCAAAAAACTACGAGTTGCCTGAAATCTCAGCAAACACTTTTTCACCCAATCTTGATGATACTTTCAGGTAATGATCAGTACACCAATCCCACTTGGCTCGCCAAATTTCGTTCTTCTAGGTTAAACCGTTCGTTGGCAGTAACCGGTTTCATTTTGAGGTTTCACTCTGTTTTCTCCTATAGGGATACAGGTATTTTGAACTCTAAATCAAACACGGTTTGTGCTAGCTCTTTGAAACTTGACACAATAAAGCAGTTTCAAGTTCTATCTCTATGGTTTGTTTGCTGTTGATGTAGCCCTAAGCAGAGAATGGCGAGAATCACTTTCATTGAAAGAATCTTCCAAGCTTCCAAAAAACTACGAGTTGCCTGAAATCTCAGCAAACACTTTTTCACCCGATCTTGATGAAACGTTCAGGTAATGATCAGTATACCAATCCCACTTGGCTCGCCAAATTTTGTTCTTCTAGGTTAAACCGTTCGTTGGCAGTAACCGGTTTCATTTTGAGGTTTCACTCTGTTTTCTCCTATAGGGATACATGTATTTGGAACTCTAAATCAAACACGGTTTATGCTAGCTCTTTGAAACTTGACACAATAAAGCAGTTTCAAGTTCTATCTCTATGGTTTGTTTGCTGTTGATGTAGCCCTAAGCAGAGACTGGCGAGAATCACTTTCATGGAAAGGGCCTGCCAAGCTTCCAAAAAACTACGAGTTCCCTGAAATCTCAGCAAACACTTTTTTACCCAATCTTGATGATACTTTCAGGTAATGATCAGTACACCAATCCCACTTGGCTCGCCAAATTTCGTTCTTCTAGGTAAAACTGTTCGTTGGCAGTAACCGGTTTCATTTTGAGGTTTCACTCTGTTTTCTCCTATAGGGATACAGGTATTTTGAACTCTAAATCAAACACGGTTTGTGCTAGCTCTTTGAAACTTGACACAATAAAGCAGTTTCAAGTTCTATCTCTATGGTTTGTTTGCTGTTGATGTAGCCCTAAGCAGAGAATGGCGAGAATCACTTTCATTGAAAGAACCTTCCAAGCTTCCAAAAAACTACGAGTTGCATGAAATCTCAGCAAACACTTTTTCACCCGATCTTGATGAAACTTTCAGGTAATGATCAGTACACCAATCCCACTTGGCTCGCCAAATTTTGTTTTTCTAGGTTCAACCGTTCGTTGGCAGTAACCGGTTTCATTTTGAGGTTTCACTCTGTTTTCTCCTATAGGGATACATGTATTTGGAACTCTAAATCAAACACGGTTTATGCTAGCTCTTTGAAACTTGACACAATAAAGCAGTTTCAAGTTCTATCTCTATGGTTTGTTTGCTGTTGATGTAGCCCTAAGCAGATTCTGGCGAGAATCCCTTTCATGGAAAGGGCCTGCCAAGCTTCCAAAAAACTTCGAGTTGCCTGAAATCTCAGCAAACACTTTTTCACCCAATCTTGATGATACTTTCAGGTAATGATCAGTACACCAATCCCACTTGGCTCGCAAAATTTCGTTCTTCTAGGTTAAACCGTTCGTTGGCAGTAACCGGTTTCATTTTGAGGTTTCACTCTGTTTTCTCCTATAGGGATACAGGTATTTTGAACTCTAAATCAAACACGGTTTGTGCTAGCTCTTTGAAACTTGACACAATAAAGCAGTTTCAAGTTCTATCTCTATGGTTTGTTTGCTGTTGATGTAGCCCTAAGCAGAGAATGGCGAGAATCACTTTCATTGAAAGAATCTTCCAAGCTTCCAAAAAACTACGAGTTGCCTGAAATCTCAGCAAACACTTTTTCACCCGATCTTGATGAAACTTTCAGGTAATGATCAGTACACCAATCCCACTTGGCTCGACAAATTTCGTTCTTCTAGGTTAAACCGTTCATTGGCAGTAACCGGTTTCATTTTGAGGTTTCACTCTGTTTTCTCCTATAGGGATACATGTATTTGGAACTCTAAATCAAACACGGTTTGTGCTAGCTCTTTGAAACTTGACTCAATAAAGCAGTTTCAAGTTCTATCTCTATGGTTTGTTTGCTGTTGATGTAGCCCTAAGCAGAGACTGGCGAGAATCACTTTCATGGAAAGGGCCTGCCAAGCTTCCAAAAAACTACGAGTTTCCTTAAATCTCAGCAAACACTTTTTCACCCAATCTTGATGATACTTTCAGGTAATGATCAGTACACGAATCCCACTTGGCTCGCCAAATTTCGTTGTTCTAGGTTAAACCGTTCGTTGGCAGTAACCGGTTTCATTTTGAGATTTCACTCTGTTTTCTCCTTTAGGGATACATGTATTTGGAACTCTAAAATCAAACACGGTTTATGCTAGCTCTTTGAAACTTGACACAATAAAGCAGTTTCAAGTCCTATCTCTATGGTTTGTTTGCTGTTGATGTAGCCCTAAGCAGAGACTGGCGAGAATCACTTTCATGGAAAGGGCCTGCCAAGCTTCCAAAAAACTACGAGTTGTCTGAAATCTCAGCAAACACTTTTTCACCCAATTTGATGATACTTTCAGGTAATGATCAGTACACCAATCCCACTTGGCTCGCCAAATTTCGTTCTTCTAGGTTAAATGGTTCGTTGGCAGTAACCGGTTTCATTTTGAGGTTTCATTCTGTTTTCTCCTATAGGGATAAATGTATTTGGAACTTTAAATCAAACACCGTTTGTGCTAGCTCTTTGAAACTTGACACAATAAAGCAGTTTCAAGTTCTATCTCTATGGTTTGTTTGCTGTTGATGTAGCCCTAAGCAGAGACTGGCGAGAATCACTTTCATGGAAAGGGCCTGAAAGCTTCCAAGAAACTACGAGTTGCCTGAAATCTCAGCACACACTTTTTCACCCAATCTTGATGAAACTTTCAGGTAATGATCAGTACACCAATCTCACTTGGCTCGCCAAATTTCATTCTTCTAGGTTAAACCGTTCGTTGGCAGTAACCGGTTTCATTTTGAGGTTTCACTCTGTTTTTCAGTATAGGGATACATGTATTTGGAACTCTAAATCAAACACGGTTTGTGCTAGTTCTTTGAAACTTGACACAATAAAGCAGTTTCAAGTTCTATCTCTATGGTTTGTTTGCTGTTGATGTAGCCCTAAGCAGAGACTGGCGAGAATCACTTTCATGGAAAGGGCCTGCCAAGCTTCCAAAAAACTACGAGTTGCCTGAAATCTCAGCACACACTTTTTCACCCAATCTTGATGAAACTTTCAGGTAATGATCAGTACACCAATCCCACTTGGCTCGCCAAATTTCGTTCTTCTAGGTTAAACCGTTCGTTGGCAGTAACCGGTTTCATTTTGAGGTTTCACTGTGTTTTCTCCTATAGGGATACATGTATTTGGAAGTCTAAATCAAACACGGTTTGTGCTAGCTCTTTGAAACTTGACACAATAAAGCAGTTTCAAGTTCTATCTCTATGGTTTGTTTGCTGTTGATGTAGCCCTAAGCAGAGACTGGCGAGAATCACTTTCATGGAAAGGGCCTGCCAAGCTTCCAAAAAACTACAAGTTGCCTGATCTCAGCAAACACTTTTTCACCCAATCTTGATGATACTTTCAGGTAATGATCTGTACACCAATCCCACTTGGCTCGCCAAATTTCGTTCTTCTAGGTTAAACCGTTCGTTGGCAGTAACCGGTTTCATTGTGAGGTTTCACTCTGTTTTCTCCTATAGGGATACATGTATTTGGAACTCTAAATCAAACACGGTTTGTGCTAGCTCTTTGAAACTTGACACAATAAAGCAGTTTCAAGTTCTATCTCTATGGTTTGTTTGCTGTTGATGTAGCCCTAAGCAGAGACTGGCGAGAATCACTTTCATGGAAAGGGCCTGCCAAGCTTCCAAAAAACTACGAGTTGCCTGAAATCTCAGTAAACACTTTTTCACCCAATCTTGATGATACTTTCAGGTAATGATCAGTACACCAATCCCACTTGGCTCGCCAAATTTCGTTCTTCTAGGTTAAACCGTTCGTTGGCAGTAACCGGTTTCATTTTGAGGTTTCACTCTGTTTTCTCCTCTAGGGATACAGGTATTTTGAACTCTAAATCAAACACGGTTTGTGCTAGCTCTTTGAAACTTGACACAATAAAGCAGTTTCAAGTTCTTTCTCTATGGTTTGTTTGCTGTTGATGTAGCCCTAAGCAGAGAATGGCGAGAATCACTTTCATTGAAAGAATCTTCCAAGCTTCCAAAAAACTACGAGTTGCCTGAAATCTCAGCAAACACTTTTTCACCCGATCTTGATGAAACTTTCAGGTAATGATCAGTACACCAATCCCACTTGGCTCGCCAAATTTTGTTCTTCTAGGTTCAACCGTTCGTTGGCAGTAACCGGTTTCATTTTGAGGTTTCACTCTGTTTTCTCCTATAGGGATACATGTATTTGGAACTCTAAATCAAACACGGTTTGTGCTAGCTCTTTGAAACTTGACACAATAAAGCAGTTTCAAGTTCTATCTCTATGGTTTGTTTGCTGTTGATGTAGCCCTAAGCAGAGACTGGCGAGAAACTCTTTCATGGAAAGGGCCTGCCAAGCTTCCGAAAAACTACGAGTTCCCTGAAATCTCAGCAAACACTTTTTTACCCAATCTTGATGATACTTTCAGGTAATGATCAGTACACCAATACCACTTGGTTCGCCAAATTTCGTTCTTCTAGGTTAAACTGTTCGTTGGCAGTAACCGGTTTCATTTTGAGGTTTCACTCTGTTTTCTCCTATAGGGATACAAGTATTTTGAACTCTAAATCAAACACGGTTTGTGCTAGCTCTTTGAAACTTGACACAATAAAGCAGTTTCAAGTTCTATCTCTATGGTTTGTTTGCTGTTGATGTAGCCCTAAGCAGAGAATGGCGAGAATCACTTTCATTGAAAGAACCTTCCAAGCTTCCAAAAAACTACGAGTTGCCTGAAATCTCAGCAAACACTTTTTCACCCGATCTTGATGAAACTTTCAGGTAATGATCAGTACACCAATCCCACTTGGCTCGCCAAATTTTGTTCTTCTAGGTTCAACCGTTCGTTGGCAGTAACCGGTTTTATTTTGAGGTTTCACTCTGTTTTCTCCTATAGGGATACATGTATTTGGAAGTCTAAATCAAACACGGTTTGTGCTAGCTCTTTGAAACTTGACACAATAAAGAAGTTTCAAGTTCTATCTCTATGGTTTGTTTGCTGTTGATGTAGCCCTAAGCAGAGACTGGCGAGAATCACTTTCATGGAAAGGGCCTGCCAAGCTTCCAAAAAACTACGAGTTGCCTGAAATCTCAGCAAACACTTTTTCACCCAATCTTGATGAAACTTTGAGGTAATGATCAGTACACCAATCCCACTTGGCTCGCCAAATGTCGTTCTTCTAGGTTAAACCGTTCGTTGGCAGTAACCGGTTTCATTTTGAGGTTTCACTGTGTTTTCTCCTATAGGGATACATGTATTTGGAAGTCTAAATCAAACACGGTTTGTGCTAGCTCTTTGAAACTTGACACAATAAAGCAGTTTCAAGTTCTATCTCTATGGTTTGTTTGCTGTTGATGTAGCCCTAAGCAGAGACTGGCGAGAATCACTTTCATGGAAAGGGCCTGCCAAGCTTCCAAAAAACTACAAGTTGCCTGATCTCAGCAAACACTTTTTCACCCAATCTTGATGATACTTTCAGGTAATGATCAGTACACCAATCCCACTTGGCTCGCCAAATTTCGTTCTTCTAGGTTAAACCGTTCGTTGGCAGTAACCGGTTTCATTGTGAGGTTTCACTCTGTTTTCTCCTATAGGGATACATGTATTTGGAACTCTAAATCAAACACGGTTTGTGCTAGCTCTTTGAAACTTGACACAATAAAGCAGTTTCAAGTTCTATCTCTATGGTTTGTTTGCTGTTGATGTAGCCCTAAGCAGAGACTGGCGAGAATCACTTTCATGGAAAGGGCCTGCCAAGCTTCCAAAAAACTACGAGTTGCCTGAAATCTCAGCAAACACTTTTTCACCCAATTTTGATGATACTTTCAGGTAATGATCAGTACACCAATCCCACTTGGCTCGCCAAATTTCGTTCTTCTAGTTTAAACCGTTCGTTGGCAGTAACCGGTTTCATTTTGAGGTTTCACTCTGTTTTCTCCTATAGGGATACAGGTATTTTGAACTCTAAATCAAACACGGTTTGTGCTAGCTCTTTGAAACTTGACACAATAAAGCAGTTTCAAGTTCTATCTCTATGGTTTGTTTGCTGTTGATGTAGCCCTAAGCAGAGAATGGCGAGAATCACTTTCATTGAAAGAACGTTCCAAGCTTCAAAAAAACTACGAGATGCCTGAAATATCAGCAAACACTTTTTCACCCAATCTTGATGAAACTTTCAGGTAATTATCAGTACACCAATCCCACTTGGCTCGCCAAATTTTGTTCTTCTAGGTTCAACGGTTCGTTGGCAGTAACCGGTTTCATTTTGAGGTTTCACTCTGTTTTCTCCTATAGGGATACATGTATTTGGAACTCTAAATCAAACACGGTTTGTGCTAGCTCTTTGAAACTTGACACAATAAAGCAGTTTCAAGTTCTATCTCTATGGTTTGTTTGCTGTTGATGTAGCCCTAAGCAGAGACTGGCGAGAATCACTTTCATGGAAAGGGCCGGCCAAGCTTCCAAAAAACTACGAGTTCCCTGAAATCTCAGCAAACACTTTTTTACCCAATCTTGATGATACTTTCAGGTAATGATCAGTACACCAATCCCACTTGGCTCGCCAAATTTCGTTCTTCTAGGTTAAACAGTTCGTTGGCAGTAACCGGTTTCATTTTGAGGTTTCACTCTGTTTTTTCCTATAGGGATACAGGTATTTTGAACTCTAAATCAAACACGGTTTGTGCTAGCTCTTTGAAACTTGACACAATAAAGCAGTTTTAAGTTCTATCACTATGGTTTGTTTGCTGTTGATGTAGCCCTAAGCAGAGAATGGCGAGAATCACTTTCATTGAAAGAACCTTCCAAGCTTCCAAAAAACTACGAGTTGCCTGAAATCTCAGCAAACACTTTTTCACCCGATCTTGATGAAACTTTCAGGTAATGATCAGTACACCAATCCCACTTGGCTCACCAAATTTTGTTCTTCTAGGTTCAACCGTTCGTTGGCAGTAACCGGTTTCATTTTGAGGTTTCACTCTGTTTTCTCCTATAGGGATACATGTATTTGGAACTCTAAATCAAACACGGTTTGTGCTAGCTCTTTGAAACTTGACACAATAAAGCAGTTTCAAGTTCTATCTCTATGGTTTGTTTGCTGTTGATGTAGCCCTAAGCAGAGACTGGTGAGAATCACTTTCATGGAAAGGGCCTGCTAAGCTTCCAAAAAACTACGAGTTGCCTGAAATCTCAGCACACACTTTTTCACCCAATCTTGATGAAACTTTCAGGTAATGATCAGTACACCAATCCCACTTGGCTCGCCAAATTTCGTTCTTCTAGGTTAAACCGTTCGTTGGCAGTAACCGGTTTCATTTTGATGTTTCACTCTGTTTTCTCCTATAGGGATACATGTATTTGGAACTCTAAATCAAACACGGTTTGTGCTAGCTCTTTGAAACTTGACACAATAAAGCAGTTTCAAGTTCTATCTCTATGGTTTGTTTGCTGTTGATGTAGCCCTAAGCAGAGACTGGCGAGAATCACTTTCATGGAAAGGGCCTGCCAAGCTTCCAAAAAACTACGAGTTGCCTGAAATCTCAGCACACACTTTTTCACCCAATCTTGATGAAACTTTCAGGTAATGATCAGTACACCAATCCCACTTGGCTCGCCAAATTTCGTTCTTCTAGGTTAAACCGTTCGTTGGCAGTAACCGGTTTCATTTTGAGGTTTCACTGTGTTTTCTCCTATAGGGATACATGTATTTGGAAGTCTAAATCAAACACGGTTTGTGCTAGCTCTTTGAAACTTGACACAATAAAGCAGTTTCAAGTTCTATCTCTATGGTTTGTTTGCTGTTGATGTAGCCCTAAGCAGAGACTGGCGAGAATCACTTTCATGGAAAGGGCCTGCCAAGCTTCCAAAAAACTACAAGTTGCCTGATCTCAGCAAACACTTTTTCACCCAATCTTGATGATACTTTCAGGTAATGATCAGTACACCAATCCCACTTGGCTCGCCAAATTTCGTTCTTCTAGGTTAAACCGTTCGTTGGCAGTAACCGGTTTCATTGTGAGGTTTCACTCTGTTTTCTCCTATAGGGATACATGTATTTGGAACTCTAAATCAAACACGGTTTGTGCTAGCTCTTTGAAACTTGACACAATAAAGCAGTTTCAAGTTCTATCTCTATGGTTTGTTTGCTGTTGATGTAGCCCTAAGCAGAGACTGGCGAGAATCACTTTCATGGAAAGGGCCTGCCAAGCTTACAAAAAACTACGAGTTGCCTGAAATCTCAGCAAACACTTTTTCACCCAATCTTGATGATACTTTCAGGTAATGATCAGTACACCAATCCCACTTGGCTCGCCAAATTTCGTTCTTCTAGGTTAAACCGTTCGTTGGCAGTAACCGGTTTCATTTTGAGGTTTCACTCTGTTTTCTCCTATAGGGATACAGGTATTTTGAACTCTAAATCAAACACGGTTTGTGCTAGCTCTTTGAAACTTGACACAATAAAGCAGTTTCAAGTTCTATCTCTATGGTTTGTTTGCTGTTGATGTAGCCCTAAGCAGAGAATGGCGAGAATCACTTTCATTGAAAGAATCTTCCAAGCTTCCAAAAAACTACGAGTTGCCTGAAATCTCAGCAAACACTTTTTCACCCGATCTTGATGAAACGTTCAGGTAATGATCAGTATACCAATCCCACTTGGCTCGCCAAATTTTGTTCTTCTAGGTTCAACCGTTCGTTGGCAGTAACCGGTTTCATTTTGAGGTTTCACTCTGTTTTCTCCTATAGGGATACATGTATTTGGAACTCTAAATCAAACACGGTTTATGCTAGCTCTTTGAAACTTGACACAATAAAGCAGTTTCAAGTTCTATCTCTATGGTTTGTTTGCTGTTGATGTAGCCCTAAGCAGAGACTGGCGAGAATCACTTTCATGGAAAGGGCCTGCCAAGCTTCCAAAAAACTACGAGTTCCCTGAAATCTCAGCAAACACTTTTTTTACCCAATCTTGATGATACTTTCAGGTAATGATCAGTACACCAATCCCCACTTGGCTCGCCAAATTTCGTTCTTCTAGGTAAAACTGTTCGTTGGCAGTAACCGGTTTCATTTTGAGGTTTCACTCTGTTTTCTCCTATAGGGATACAGGTATTTTGAACTCTAAATCAAACACGGTTTGTGCTAGCTCTTTGAAACTTGACACAATAAAGCAGTTTCAAGTTCTATCTCTATGGTTTGTTTGCTGTTGATGTAGCCCTAAGCAGAGAATGGCGAGAATCACTTTCATTGAAAGAACCTTCCAAGCTTCCAAAAAACTACGAGTTGCATGAAATCTCAGCAAACACTTTTTCACCCGATCTTGATGAAACTTTCAGGTAATGATCAGTACACCAATCCCACTTGGCTCGCCAAATTTTGTTTTTCTAGGTTCAACCGTTCGTTGGCAGTAACCGGTTTCATTTTGAGGTTTCACTCTGTTTTCTCCTATAGGGATACAGGTATTTTGAACTCTAAATCAAACACGGTTTGTGCTAGCTCTTTGAAACTTGACACAATAAAGCAGTTTCAAGTTCTATCTCTATGGTTTGTTTGCTGTTGATGTAGCCCTAAGCAGAGAATGGCGAGAATCACTTTCATTGAAAGAACGTTCCAAGCTTCAAAAAAACTACGAGATGCCTGAAATATCAGCAAACACTTTTTCACCCGATCTTGATGAAACTTTCAGGTAATTATCAGTACACCAATCCCACTTGGCTCGCCAAATTTTGTTCTTCTAGGTTCAACGGTTCGTTGGCAGTAACCGGTTTCATTTTGAGGTTTCACTCTGTTTTCTCCTATAGGGATACATGTATTTGGAACTCTAAATCAAACACGGTTTGTGCTAGCTCTTTGAAACTTGACACAATAAAGCAGTTTCAAGTTCTATCTCTATGGTTTGTTTGCTGTTGATGTAGCCCTAAGCAGAGACTGGCGAGAATCACTTTCATGGAAAGGGCCGGCCAAGCTTCCAAAAAACTACGAGTTCCCTGAAATCTCAGCAAACACTTTTTTACCCAATCTTGATGATACTTTCAGGTAATGATCAGTACACCAATCCCACTTGGCTCGCCAAATTTCGTTCTTCTAGGTTAAACAGTTCGTTGGCAGTAACCGGTTTCATTTTGAGGTTTCACTCTGTTTTTTCCTATAGGGATACAGGTATTTTGAACTCTAAATCAAACACGGTTTGTGCTAGCTCTTTGAAACTTGACACAATAAAGCAGTTTTAAGTTCTATCACTATGGTTTGTTTGCTGTTGATGTAGCCCTAAGCAGAGAAATGGCGAGAATCACTTTCATTGAAAGAACCTTCCAAGCTTCCAGAGTTGCCTGAACTCTCAGCAAACACTTTTTCACCCGATCTTGATGAAACTTTCAGGTAATGATCAGTACACAATCCCACTTGGCTCACCAAATTTTGTTCTTCTAGGTTCAACCGTTCGTTGGCAGTAACCCGGTTTCATTTTGAGGTTTCACTCTGTTTTCTCCTATAGGGATACATGTATTTGGAACTCTAAATCAAACACGGTTTGTGCTAGCTCTTTGAAACTTGACACAATAAAGCAGTTTCAAGTTCTATCTCTATGGTTTGTTTGCTGTTGATGTAGCCCTAAGCAGAGACTGGTGAGAATCACTTTCATGGAAAGGGCCTGCTAAGCTTCCAAAAAACTACGAGTTGCCTGAAATCTCAGCACACACTTTTTCACCCAATCTTGATGAACTTTCCAGGTAATGATCAGTACACCAATCCCACTTGGCTCGCCAAATTTCGTTCTTCTAGGTTAAACCGTTCGTTGGCAGTAACCGGTTTCATTTTGATGTTTCAACTCTGTTTTCTCCTATAGGGATACATGTATTTGGAACTCTAAATCAAACACGGTTGTGCTAGCTCTTTGAAACTTGACACAATAAAGCAGTTTCAAGTTCTATCTTCTATGGTTTGTTTGCTGTTGATGTAGCCCTAAGCAGAGACTGGCGAGAATCACTTTCATGGAAAGGGGCCTGGCCAAGCTTCCAAAAACTACGAGTTCCCTGAAATCTCAGCAAACACTTTTTTACCCAATCTTGATGATACTTTCAGGTAATGATCAGTACACCAATCCCACTTGGCTCGCCAAATTTCGTTATTCTAGGTAAACTGTTCGTTGGCAGTAACCGGTTTCATTTTGAGGTTTCCACTCTGTTTTCTCCTATAGGGATACAGGTATTTTGAACTCTATATCAAACACGGTTTGTGCTAGCTCTTTGAAACTTGACACAATAAAGCAGTTTCAAGTTCTATCTCTATGTTTGTTTGCTGTTGATGTAGCCCTAAGCAGAGAATGGCGAGAATCACTTTCATTGAAAGAACTTCCAAGCTTCCAAAAAACTACGAGTTGCATGAAATCTCAGCAAACACTTTTTCACCCGATCTTGATGAAACTTTCAGGTAATGATCAGTACACCAATCCCACTTGGCTCGCCAAATTTTTGTTTTTCTAGGTTCAACGTTCGTTGGCAGTAACCGGTTTCATTTTGAGGTTTCACTCTGTTTTCTCCTATAGGGATACAGGTATTTTGAACTCTAAATCAAACACGGTTTGTGCTAGCTTCTTGAAACTTGACACAATAAAGCATTTCAAGTTCTATCTCTATGGTTTGTTTG
>NW_027525775.1:0-15663 GCF_052094955.1 Ictidomys tridecemlineatus
CAGCACTCGTCTCTGCTTAGGGCTACATCAACAGCAAACAAACCATAGAGATAGAACTTGAAACTGCTTTATTGTGTCAAGTTTCAAAGAACTAGCACAAACCGTGTTTGATTTAGAGTTCCAAATACATGTATCCCTATAGGAGAAAACAGAGTGAAACCTCAAAATGAAAACAATTACTGCAAACGAACGGTTTAACCTAGAAGAACGAAATTTGGCGACTCAAGTAGGATTGGTGTACTTATCATTACCTGAAAGTATCATCAAGATTGGGTGAAAAAGTGTTTGCTGAGATTTCAGGCAACTCATAGTTTTTTGGAAGCTTGGGAAGCCCTTTCCATGAAAGTGACTCTCGCCAGTCTCTGCTTAGGGCTACATCAACAGCAAAAAAAACATAGAGATAGAACTTGAAACTCCTTTATTGTGTCAAGTTTCAAAGAGCTAGCACAAACCGTGTTTGATTTAGAGTTCCAAATACATGTATCCCTATAGGAGAAAACAGAGTGAAACCTCAAAATGAAAACGGTTACTGCAAACGAACGGTTTAACCTAGAAGAACGAAATTTGGCGAGCCAAGTGGGATTGGTGTACTGATCATTACCTGAAAGTATCATCAAGATTGGGTGAAAAAGTGTTTGCTGAGATTTCAGGCAACTCGTAGTTTTTTGGAAGCTTGGCAAGCCCTTTCCATGAAAGTGATTCTCGCCAGTCTCTGCTTAGGGCTACATCAACAGCAAACAATCCATAGAGATAGAACTTGAAACTGCTTTATTGTGTCAAGCTTTGAAGAGCTAGCACAAACCGTGATTTTTTTATAGTTCCAAATACATGTATCCCTATAGGAGAAAACGGAGTGAAACCTCAAAATGAAAACGGTTACTGCAAACGAACGGATTAACCTAGAAGAACGAAAGTTGGCGAGCCTAGTGGGATTGGTGTACTGATCATTACCTGAAAGTATCATCAAGATTGGATGAAAAAGTGATTGCTGAGATTTCAGGCAACTCGTAGTTTTCTGGAAGCTTGGCAAGCCCTTTCCATGAATGTGATTCTCGCCAGTCTCTGCTTAGGGCTACATCAACAGCAAGGAAACCATAGAGATAAAACTTGAAACTGCTTTATTGTGTCAAGTTTCAAAGAGCTAGCACAAACTGTGTTTGATTTAGAGTTCAAAATACATGTATCCCTATAAAAGAAAACAGAGTGAAACCTCAAAATGAAAACGGTTACTGCAAACGAACGGTATAACCTTGAAGAACGAAAATTGGCGAGCCAAGTGGGATTGGTGTACTGATCATTACCTGAAAGTATCATCAAGATTGGGTGAAAAAGTGTTTGCTGAGATTTCAGGCAACTCTTAGTTTTTTGGAAGCTTGGCAAGCCCTTTCCATGAAAGTGATTCTCGCCAGTCTCTGCTTAGGGCTACATCAACAGCAAAAAAACCATAGAGATAGCACTTGAAACTGCTTTATTGTTTCAAGTTTCAAAGAGCTAGCACAAACCGTGTTTGATTTAGAGTTCCAAATACATGTATCCCTAGAGGAGAAAACAGAGTGAAACCTCAAAATGAAAACGGCTACTGCAAACAAGCGGTTTAACCTAGAAGTAGGAAATTTGGCGAGCCAAGTGGGATTGGTATATTGATCATACCTGAATGTATCATCAAGATTGTGTGAAAAAGTGTTTGCTGAGATTTCAGGCAACTCATAGTTTTTTGGAAGCTTGGCAAGCCCTTTCCATGAAAGTGATTCTCGCCAGTCTCTGCTTAGGGCTACATCAACAGCAAACAAACCATAAAGATAGAACTTGAAACTGCTTTATTGTGCCATGTTTCAAAGAGGTAGCAGAAACCATGTTTCATTTAGAGTTTCAAATACATGTATCCCTATAGGAGAAAACAAAGTGAAACCTCAAAATGAAAACGGTTACTGCAAAGGAACGGTTTAACCTAGAAGAAGGAAATTTGGCGAGCCAAGTGGGAATGGTGTACTGATCATTACCTGAAAGTATCATCAAGATTGGGTGAAAACGTGTTTGCCGAGACTTATGGCAACTCGTAGTTTTTTGGAAGCTTGCCAAGCCCTTTTCATGAAAGTGATTCTCGCCAGTATCTTCTTAGGGCTACATCAACAGCAAACAAACCATAGAGATAGAACGTGAAACTGCTTTATTGTGTCAAGTTTCAATGAGCTAGCACAAACCGTGTTTGATTTAGAGTTCCAAATACATGTATCCTTATAGGAGAAAAAAGAGTGAAACCTCAAAATGAAACCGGTTACTGCAAACGAACGGTTTAACCTAGAAGAACGAAATTTGGCGAGCCAAGTGGGATTGGTGTACTGATCAGTACCTGAAAGTATCATCAAGATTGGGTGAAAACGTGTTTGCTGAGATTTCAGGCAACTCGTAGTTTTTTGGAATCTTGGCAAGCCCTTTCCATGAAAGAGATTCTCGCCAGTCTCTGCTTAGGGCTACATCAACAGCAAACAAACCATAAAGATAGAACTTGAAACTGCTTTATTGTGTTAAGTTTCAAAGAGCTAGCACAAACCGTGTTTGATTTAGAGTTCCAAATACATATATCCCTATAGGAGAAAACAGAGTGAAACCTCAAAATGAAAACGGTTACTGCAAACGAATGTTTTAACCTAGAAGAACGAAATTTGGCGAGCCAAGTGGGATTGGTGTACTCTTCATTCCCTGAAAGTATCATCAAGATTGGGTGAAAACGTGTTTGCTGAGATTTCAGGCAACTCGTTATTTTTTGGAAGCTTGGCAAGCCCTTTTTATGAAAGTGATTCTCGCCAGTCTCTGGTTAGGGTAAATCAACAGCAAACAAACCATAGAGATAGAACTTGAAACTGCTTTATTGTGTCAAGTTTCAAAGAGGTAGCAGAAACCGTGTTTGATTTAGTGTTCAACATACATGTATCCCTATAGAAGAAAACAGAGTGAAACCTCAAAATGAAAACGTTTACTGCAAACGAACGGTTTAACCTAGAAGAACGAAATTTGGCGAGCCAAGTGGGATTGGTGTACTGATCATTCTGTGAAAGTATCATCAAGATTGGGTGAAAAAGTGATTGCTGAGATTTCAGGCAACTCTTAGTTTTTTGGAAGCTTTCCAAGCCCTTTCCATGAAAGTGATTCTCGCCAGTCTGTTCTTAGGGCCACATCAACAGCAAACAAACCATAGAGATAGAACTTGAATGTGCTTTATTGTGTCAAGTTTCAAAGAGCTAGCACAAACCGTGTTTGATTTAGAGTTCCAAATACATGTATGCCTATAGGAGAAAACAGAGTGAAACCTCAAAATGAAAACGGTTACTGCAAAGGAACGGTTTAACCTAGAAGAAGGCAATTTGGCGAGCCAAGTGGGATTGGTGTACTGATCATTACCTGAAAGTATCATCAAGATTAGATGAAAACGTGTTTGCTGAGATTTCAGGCAACTCAGTTTTTGGAAGCTTGGCAAGCCCTTTCCATGAAAGTGATTCTCGCCAGTCTCTGCTTAGGGTAAATCAACAGCAAACAAACCGTAGAGATAGAACTTGAAACTGCTTTATTGTGTCAAGTTTCAAAGAGCTAGCACAAACCATGTTTGATTTAGAGTTCCAAATACATGTATCCCTATAGGAGAAAACAGAGGGAAACCTCAAAATGAAAACAATTACTGCAAACGAACGGTTTAACCTAGAAGAAGGAAATTTGGCGAGCCAAGTGGGAATGGTGTACTGATCATTACCTGAAAGTATCATCAAGATTGGGTGAAAACGTGTTTGCCGAGACTTAAGGCAACTCGTTAGTTTTTTGGAAGCTTGCCAAGCCCTTTTCATGAAAGTGATTCTCGCCAGTCTATGCTTAGGGCTACATCAACAGCAAACAAACCATAAAGACAGAACTTGAAACTGCTTTATTGTGTCAAGTTTCAATGAGCTAGCACAAACCGTGTTTGATTTAGAGTTCCAAATACATGTATCCCTATAGGAGCAAAAAGAGTGAAACCTCAAAATGAAACCGGTTACTGCAAACGAATGGTTTAACCTAGAAGAACGAAATTTGGCGAGCCAAGTGGGATTGGTGTACTGATCAGTACCTGAAAGTATCATCAAGATTGGGTGAAAAAGTGTTTGCTGAGATTTCAGGCAACTCGTAGTTTTTTGGAAGCTTGGCAAGCCCTTTCCATGAAAGTGATTCTCGCCAGTATCTTCTTATGGCTACATCAACAGCAACAAACCATAGAGATAGAACGTGAAACTGCTTTATTGTGTCAAGTTTCAAAGAGCTAGCACAAACCGTGTTTGATTTAGAGTTCCAAATACATGTATCCCTAGAGGAGAATACAGAGTGGAACCTCAAAATGAAAACGGTTACTGCAAACGAACGGTTTAAACTAGAAGAACGAAATTTGGCGAGCCAAGTGGGATTGGTGTACTGTTCATTCCCTGAAAGTATCATCAAGATTGGGTGAAAACGTGTTTGCGGAAATTTCAGGCAACTCGTAGTTTTTTGGAAGCTTGGCAAGCCCTTTCCATGAAAGTGATTCTCGCCAGTCTCTGCTTAGGGCTACATCAACAGCAAAAAAACCATAGAGATAGCACTTGAAACTGCTTTATTGTGTCAAGTTTCAAAGAGCTAGCATAAACCGTGTTTGATTTAGAGTTCCAAATGCATGTATCCCTATAGGAGAAAACATAGTGAAACCTCAAAATGAAAACGGTTACTGCAAACGAATGGTTTAACCTAGAAGAAGGAAATTTGGCGAGTCAAGTGGGATGGGTGTCCTGATCATAACCTGAAAGTATCATCAAGATTTGGTGAAAAGTGTTTGCTGAGATTTCAGGCAACTCGTAGTTTTTTGGAAGCTTGGCAAGCCCTTTCCATGAAAGTGATTCTCGCCAGTCTCTGCTTAGGGCTACATCAACAGCAAACAAACCATAAAGATAGAACTTGAAACTGCTTTATTGTGCCATGTTTCAAAGAGCTAGCAGAAACCATGTTTCATTTAGAGTTTCAAATACATGTATCCCTATAGGAGAAAACAAAGTGAAACCTCAAAATGAAAACGGTTACTGCAAAGGAACGGTTTAACCTAGAAGAAGGAAATTTGGCGAGCCAAGTGGGAATGGTGTACTGATCATTACCTGAAAGTATCATCAAGATTGGGTGAAAACGTGTTTGCCGAGACTTATGGCAACTCGTAGTTTTTTGGAAGCTTGCCAAGCCCTTTTCATGAAAGTGATTCTCGCCAGTCTCTGCTTAGGGCTACAACAACAGCAAACAAACCATAAAGACAGAACTTGAAACTGCTTTATTGTGTCAAGTTTCAATGAGCTAGCACAAACCGTGTTTGATTTAGAGTTCCAAATACATGTATCCTTATAGGAGAAAAAAGAGTGAAACCTCAAAATGAAACCGGTTACTGCAAACGAACGGTTTAACCTAGAAGAACGAAATTTGGGCGAGCCAAGTGGGATTGGTGTACTGATCAGTACCTGAAAGTATCATCAAGATTGGGTGAAAACGTGTTTGCTGAGATTTCAGGCAACTCGTTATTTTTTGGAAGCTTGGCAAGCCCTTTTTATGAAAGTGATTCTCGCCAGTCTCTGGTTAGGGTAAATCAACAGCAAACAAACCATAGAGATAGAACTTGAAACTGCTTTATTGTGTCAAGTTTCAAAGAGGTAGCAGAAACCGTGTTTGATTTAGTGTTCAACATACATGTATCCCTATAGAAGAAAACAGAGTGAAACCTCAAAATGAAAACGTTTACTGCAAACGAACGGTTTAACCTAGAAGAACGAAATTTGGCGAGCCAAGTGGGATTGGTGTACTGATCATTCTGTGAAAGTATCATCAAGATTGGGTGAAAAAGTGTTTGCTGAGATTTCAGGCAACTCTTAGTTTTTTGGAAGCTTTCCAAGCCCTTTCCATGAAAGTGATTCTCGCCAGTCTGTTCTTAGGGCCACATCAACAGCAAACAAACCATAGAGATAGAACTTGAATCAGCTTTATTGTGTCAAGTTTCAAAGAGCTAGCACAAACCGTGTTTGATTTAGAGTTCCAAATACATGTATGCCTATAGGAGAAAACAGAGTGAAACCTCAAAATGAAAACGGTTACTGCAAACGAACGGTTTAACCTAGAAGAAGGCAATTTGGCGAGCCAAGTGGGATTGGTGTACTGATCATTACCTGAAAGTATCATCAAGATTAGATGAAAACGTGTTTGCTGAGATTTCAGGCAACTCGTAGTTTTTGGAAGCTTGGCAAGCCCTTTCCATGAAAGTGATTCTCGCCAGTCTCTGCTTAGGGTAAATCAACAGCAAACAAACCGTAGAGATAGAACTTGAAACTGCTTTATTGTGTCAAGTTTCAAAGAGCTAGCACAAACCATGTTTGATTTAGAGTTCCAAATACATGTATCCCTATAGGAGAAAACAGAGGGAAACCTCAAAATGAAAACAATTACTGCAAACGAACGGTTTAACCTAGAAGAAGGGAAATTTGGCGAGCCAAGTGGGAATGGTGTACTGATCATTACCTGAAAGTATCATCAAGATTGGGTGAAAACGTGTTTGCCGAGACTTAAGGCAACTCGTAGTTTTTTGGAAGCTTGCCAAGCCCTTTTCATGAAAGTGATTCTCGCCAGTCTATGCTTAGGGCTACATCAACAGCAAACAAACCATAAAGACAGAACTTGAAACTGCTTTATTGTGTCAAGTTTCAATGAGCTAGCACAAACCGTGTTTGATTTAGAGTTCCAAATACATGTATCCCTATAGGAGCAAAAAGAGTGAAACCTCAAAATGAAACCGGTTACTGCAAACGAACGGTTTAACCTAGAAGAACGAAATTTGGCGAGCCAAGTGGGATTGGTGTACTGATCAGTACTTGAAAGTATCATCAAGATTGGGTGAAAACGTGTTTGCTGAGATTTCAGGCAACTCGTAGTTTTTTGGAATCTTGGCAAGCCCTTTCCATGAAAGAGATTCTCGCCAGTCTCTGCTTAGGGCTACATCAACAGCAAACAAACCATGGAGATAGAACTTGAAACTGCTTTATTGTGTTAAGTTTCAAAGAGCTAGCACAAACCGTGTTTGATTTAGAGTTCCAAATACATATATCCCTATAGGAGAAAACAGAGTGAAACCTCAAAATGAAAACGGTTACTGCAAACGAACGGTTTAACCTAGAAGAACGAAATTTGGCGAGCCAAGTGGGATTGGTGTACTGTTCATTCCCTGAAAGTATCATCAAGATTGGGTGAAAACGTGTTTGCGGAGATTTCAGGCAACTCGTAGTTTTTTGGAAGCTTGGCAAGCCCTTTCCATGAAAGTGATTCTCGCCAGTCTCTGGTTAGGGTAAATCAACAGCAAACAAAACATAGAGATAGAACTTGAAACTGCTTTATTGTGTCAAGTTTCAAAGAGCTAGCACAAACCGTGTTTGGTTTAGAGTTCAACATACATGTATCCCTAGAGAAGAAAACAGAGTGAAACCTCAAAATGAAAACGTTTACTGCAAACGAACGGTTTAACCTAGAAGAACGAAATTTGGCGAGCCAAGTGGGATTGGTGTACTGATCATTCTGTGAAAATATCATCAAGATTGGGTGAAAAAGTGTTTGCTGAGATTTCAGGCAACTCTTAGTTTTTTGGAAGCTTGCCAAGCCCTTTCCATGAAACTGATTCTCGCCAGTCTCTGCTTAGGGCCACATCAACAGCAAACAAACCATAGAGATAGAACTTGAATCTGCTTTATTGTCTCAAGTTTCAAAGAGCTAGCACAAACCGTGTTTGATTTAGAGTTCCAAATACATGTATCCCTATAGGAGAAAACCGAGTGAAACCTCAAAATGAAAACGGTTTACTGCAAACGAACGGTTTAACCTAGAAGAAGGAAATTTGGCGAGCCAAGTGGGATTGGTGTACTGATCATTACCTGAAAGTATCATCAAGATTAGGTGAAAACGTGTTTGCTGAGATTTCAGGCAACTCGTAGTTTTTGGAAGCTTGGCAAGCCCTTTCCATGAAAGTGATTCTCGCCAGTCTCTGCTTAGGGCTACATCATCAGCAAACAAACCATAAAGATAGATCTTGAAACTGCTTAATTGTGTCAAGTTTCAAAGAGCTAGCACAAACCATGTTTGATTTAGAGTTCCAAATACATATATCCCTATAGGAGAAAACAGAGTGAAACCTCAAAATGAAAACAATTACTGCAAACGAACGGTTTAACCTAGAAGAACGAAATTTGGCGAGCCAAGTGGGATTGGTGTACTGATCATTACCTGAAAGTATGATCAAGATTGGGTGAAAACGTGTTTGCTGAGACTTAAGGCAACTCGTAGTTTTTTGGAAGCTTGCCAAGCCCTTTTCATGAAAGTGATTCTCGCCAGTCTCTGCTTAGGGCTACATCAACAGCAATCAAACCATAATGACAGAACTTGAAACTGCTTTATTGTGTCAAGTTTCAAAGAGCTAGCACAAACCGTGTTTGATTTCGAGTTCCAAATACATGTATCCCTATAGGAGAAAAAAGAGTGAAACCTCAAAATGAAACCGGTTACTGCAAACGAACGGTTTAACCTAGAAGAACGAAATTTGGCGAGCCAAGTGGGATTGGTGTACTGATCATTCTGTGAAAATATCATCAAGATTGGGTGAAAAAGTGTTTGCTGAGATTTCAGGCAACTCTTAGTTTTTTGGAAGCTTGCCAAGCCCTTTCCATGAAAGTGATTCTCGCCAGTCTCTGCTTAGGGCCACATCAACAGCAAACAAACCATAGAGATAGAACTTGAATCTGCTTTATTCTCTCAAGTTTCAAAGAGCTAGCACAAACCGTGTTTGATTTAGAGTTCCAAATACATGTATCCCTATAGGAGAAAACAGAGTGAAACCTCAAAATGAAAACGGTTACTGCAAACGAACGGTTTAACCTAGAAGAAGGAAATTTGGCGAGCCAAGTGGGATTGGTGTACTGATCATTACCTGAAAGTATCATCAAGATTAGGTGAAAACGTGTTTGCTGAGATTTCAGGCAACTCGTAGTTTTTGGAAGCTTGGCAAGCCCTTTCCATGAAAGTGATTCTCGCCAGTCTCTGCTTAGGGCTACATCATCAGCAAACAAACCATAAAGATAGATCTTGAAACTGCTTTATTGTGTCAAGTTTCAAAGAGCTAGCACAAACCATGTTTGATTTAGAGTTCCAAATACATGTATCCCTATAGGAGAAAACAGAGTGAAACCTCAAAATGAAAACAATTACTGCAAACGAACGGTTTAACCTAGAAGAACGAAATTTGGCGAGCCAAGTGGGATTGGTGTACTGATCATTACCTGAAAGTATGATCAAGATTGGGTGAAAACGTGTTTGCTGAGACTTAAGGCAACTCGTAGTTTTTTGGAAGCTTGCCAAGCCCTTTTCATGAAAGTGATTCTCGCCAGTCTCTGCTTAGGGCTACATCAACAGCAATCAAACCATAATGACAGAACTTGAAACTGCTTTATTGTGTCAAGTTTCAATGAGCTAGCACAAACCGTGTTTGATTTCGAGTTCCAAATACATGTATCCCTATAGGAGAAAAAAGAGTGAAACCTCAAAATGAAACCGGTTACTGCAAAACGAACGGTTTAACCTAGAAGAACGAAATTTGGCGAGCCAAGTGGGATTGGTGTACTGATCATTACCTGAAAGTATCATCAAGATTGGTGAAAGAGTGTTTGCTGAGATTTCAGGCAACTCGTAGTTTTTTGGAGATTGGCAAGCCCTTTCCATGAAAGTGATTCTCGCCAGTCTCTGCTTAGGGCTACATCAACAGCAAACAAACCATAGAGATAGAACTTGAAAATGCTTTATTGTGTCAAGTTTCGAAGAGCTAGCACAAACCGTGTTTGATTTGGGTTCCACATACATGTATGGCTATAGAAGAAAACAGAGTGAAACCTCTAAAATGACAACGGTTACTGCAAACGAACGGTTTAACCTAAAAGAACGAAATTTGGTGAGCCACGTGGGATTGGTGTACTGATCATTACCTGATAGTATCATCAAGATTGGGTGAAAACGTGTTTGCTGAGACTTAAGGCAACTCATAATTTTTTTGGAAGCTTGCCAAGCCCTTTTCATGAAAGTGATTCTCGCCAGTCTCTGCTTAGGGCTACATCAACAGCAAACAAACTATAACGATAGAACTTGAAACTGCTTTATTGTGTCAAGTTTCAAAGAGCTAGCACAATCCGTGTTTGATTTAGAGTTCCAAATACATGTATCCCTATAGGAGAAAACAGAGTGAAACCTCAAAATGACAACGGTTACTGCAAACGAACGGTTTAACCTAAAAGAACGAAATTTGGTGAGCCACGTGGGATTGGTGTACTGATCATTACCTGAAAGTATCATCAAGATTGGGTGAAAAAGTGTTTGCTGAGATTTCAGGCAACTCGTACTTTTTAAAAGCTTGCCAAGCCCTTTCCATGAAAGTGATTCTCGCCAGTCTCTGCTTAGGGCTACATCAACAGCAAACAAACCATAGAGATAGAACTTGAAACTGCTTTATTGTGTCAAGTTTCAAAGAGCTAGCACAAACCGTGTTTTATTTAGAGTTCCAAATACATGTATTTCTATAGGAGAAAACAGAGTGAAACCTCAAATTGAAAACGGTTACTGCAAACGAACGGTTTGACCTAGAAGAACGAAATTTGGCGAGCCAAGTGGGATAGGTGTACTTATCATTAACTGAAAGTATCATCAAGATTGGGTGAAAACGTGTTTGCTGAGATTTCAGGAAACTCGTAGTTTTTTGGAAGCTTGCCATGCCCTTTCCAAAGAACTGATTCTCGCAAGTCTCTGCTTAGGGCTACATCAACAGCAAATAAACCATACAGATAGAACTTCAAACTGCTTTATTATGTCAAGTTTCAAAGAGCTAGCAAAAACCGTGTTTGATTTAGAGTTCCAAATACATATATCCCTATAGGAGAAAACAGAGTGAAACCTCAAAATGAAAACGGTTACTGCAAACGAACGGTTTAACCTAGAAGAACGAAATTTAGCGAGCCAAGTGGGATTGGTGTACTGATCATTACCTGAAAGTATCATCAAGATTGGGTGAAAAAGAGTTTGCTTAGATTTCAGGCAACTCATTTTTTGGAAGCTTGGCAAGCACTTTCCATGAAAGTGATTCTCGCCAGTGTCTGCTTAGGGTAAATCAACAGCAAACAAACCCAAGAGATAGAACTTGAAACTGCTTTATTGTGTCAAGTTTCGAAGAGCTAGCACAAACCTTGTTTGATTTAGAGTTCCAAATACATGTATCCCTATAGAAGAAAACAGAGTGAAACCTCAAAATGAAAACGGTTACTGCAAATGAACGGTTTAACCTAGAAGAACGAAAATTGGCGAGCAAAGTTGGATTCGTGTACAGATAATTTCCTGAAAGTATCATCAAGATTGGGTGAAAAGGTGTTTGCTGAGACTTAAGGCAACTCATAGTTTTTTGGAAGCTTGCCAAGCCCTTTTCATGAAAGTGATTCTCGCCAGTCTCTGTTTAGGGCTACATCAACAGCAAACAAACCATAAAAATAGAATTTGAAACTGGTTTATTGTGTCAAGTTTCAAAGAGCTAGCTAAAACCGTGTTTGATTTAGAGTTCCAAATCCATGTATCCCTATAGGAGAAAACAGAGTGAAACCTCAAAATGAAACCGGTTACTGCAAACAAACGGTTTAACCTAGAAGAAGGAAATTTGGCTAGCCAAGTGGGACTGGTGTACTGATCATTACCTGAAAGTATCATCAAGATTGGGTGAAAACGTGTTTGCTGAGATTTCAGGCAACTCATAGTTTTTTGGAACCTTGGCAAGCCCTTTCCATGAAAGTGATTCTCGCCAGTCTCTGCTTATGGCTACATCAACAGCAAACAAACCATAGAGATAGAACTTGAAACTGCTTTATTGTGTCAGGTTTCAAAGAGCTAGCACAAACCATGTTTGATTTAGAGTTCCAAATACATATATCCCTACAGGAGAAAACAGAGTGAAACCTCAAAATAAAATGGTTACTGCAAACGAACGGTTTAACCTAGAAGAACGAAATTTGACGAGCCAAGTGGGATTGGTGTACTGATCATTACCTGAAAGTATCATCAAGATTGGGTGAAAAAGTGTTTGCTGAGGTTTTAGGCAACTCGTTTTTTGGAAGCTTGGCAAGCCCTTTCCATTAAAGTGATTCTCGCCAGTCTCTGTTTAGGGCTACATCAACAGCAAACAAACCATAGAGATAGAACTTGACACTGCTTTATTGTTTCAAGTTTCAAAGAGCTAGCACAAACCGTGTTTGATTTAGAGTTCCAAATACATGTATCCCTATAGAAGAAAACAGAGTGAAACCTCAAAATGAAAACGGTTACTGCAAAGGAACGGTTTTAACCTAGAAGAAGGAAATTTGGCGAGCCAAGTGGGATTGGTGTACTGATCATTACCTGAAAGTATCATCAAGATTGGGTGAAAAAGTTTTTGCTGAGCTTTCAGGGAACTCGCACTTTTTTGGAACCTTGGCAAGCCCTTTCCATGAAAGTGATTCTCGCCAGTCTCTGCTTAGGGCTACATCAACAGCAAACAAACTATAACGATAGAACTTGAAACTGCTTTATTGTGTCAAGTTTCAAAGAGCTAGCACAATCCGTGTTTGATTTAGAGTTCCAAATACATGTATCCCTATAGGAGAAAACAGAGTGAAACCTCAAAATGACAACGGTTACTGCAAACGAACGGTTTAACCTAAAAGAACGAAATTTGGTGAGCCACGTGGGATTGGTGTACTGATCATTACCTGAAAGTATCATCAAGATTGGGTGAAAAAGTGTTTGCTGAGATTTCAGGCAACTCGTACTTTTTTAAAAGCTTGCCAAGCCCTTTCCATGAAAGTGATTCTCGCCAGTCTCTGCTTAGGGCTACATCAACAGCAAACAAACCATAGAGATAGAACTTGAAACTGCTTTATTGTGTCAAGTTTCAAAGAGCTAGCACAAACCGTGTTTTATTTAGAGTTCCAAATACATGTATTTCTATAGGAGAAAACAGAGTGAAACCTCAAATTGAAAACGGTTACTGCAAACGAACGGTTTGACCTAGAAGAACGAAATTTGGCGAGCCAAGTGGGATAGGTGTACTTATCATTAACTGAAAGTATCATCAAGATTGGGTGAAAACGTGTTTGCTGAGATTTCAGGAAACTCGTAGTTTTTTGGAAGCTTGCCATGCCCTTTCCAAAGAACTGATTCTCGCAAGTCTCTGCTTAGGGCTACATCAACAGCAAATAAACCATAGAGATAGAACTTCAAACTGCTTTATTATGTCAAGTTTCAAAGAGCTAGCAAAAACCGTGTTTGATTTAGAGTTCCAAATACATATATCCCTATAGGAGAAAACAGAGTGAAACCTCAAAATGAAAACGGTTACTGCAAACGAACGGTTTAACCTAGAAGAACGAAATTTAGCGAGCCAAGTGGGATTGGTGTACTGATCATTACCTGAAAGTATCATCAAGATTGGGTGAAAAAGTGTTTGCTGAGATTTCAGGCAATTCATTTTTTGGAAGCTTGGCAAGCCCTTTCCATGAAAGTGATTCTCGCCAGTCTCTGCTTAGGGCTACATCAACAGCAAACAAACCATAGAGATAGAACTTGAAACTGCTTTAATTTGTCAAGTTTCAAAGAGCTAGTACAAACCGTGTTTGATTTAGAGTTCCAAATACATGTATCCCTATAGAAGAAAACAGAGTGAAACCTCAAAATGAAAACGGTTACTGCAAAAGAACGGTTTAACCTAGAAGAACAAAATTTGGTGAGCCAAGTGGGATTGGTGTACTGATCATTACCTGAAAGTATCATCAAGATTGGGTGAAAAAGTGTTTGCTGAGATTTCAGGCAACTCGTAGTTTTTTAATAGCGTGCCAAGCCCTATTCATGAAAGTGATTCTCGCCAGTCTCTGCTTAGGGGTACATCAACAGCAAACAAACCATAAAGATAGAACTTGAAACTGCTTTATTGTGTCAAGTTTCAAAGAGCTAGCTCAAACCGTGTTTGATTTAGAGTTCCAAATACATGTATCCCTATAGGAGAAAACAGAGTGAAACCTCAAAATGAAAACGGTTACTGCAAAAGAACGGTTTAACCTAGGCAATGAAATTTGGCGAGCCAAGTGGAATTGGTGTACTGATCATTACCTGAAAGTATCATCAAGATTGGGTGAAAAAGTGTTTGCTGAGATTTCAGGCAACTCGTAGTTTTTTGGAAGCTTGGCAAGCCCTTTCCATGAAAGTGATTCTCGCCAGTCTCTACTTAAGGCTACATCAACAGCAAACAAACCATAGAGATAGAACTTGAAACTGCTTTATTGTGTCAAGATTCAAAGAGCTAGCACAAACCGTGTTTGATTTAGAGTTCCAAATACATGTATCCCTATAGGAGAAAACAAAGTGAAACCTCAAAATGAAAACGATTACTGCAAACAAACGGTTTAACCTAGAAGAACGAAATTTGGTGAGCCAAGTGGGATTGGTGTACTGATCATTACCTGAAAGTATCATCAAGATTGGGTGAAAAGTGTTTGCTGAGATTTCAGGCAACTCGTAGTTTTTTAAAAGCTTGCCAAGCCCTTTCCATGAAAGTGAATCTCTCCAGTCTCTGCTTAGGGCTACATCAACAGCAAACAAACCATAGAGATAGAACTTGAAACTGCTTTATTGTGTCAAGTTTCAAAGAGCTAGCTCAAACCCTGTTTGATGTAGAGTTCCAAATACATGTATCCCTATAGGAGAAAACAGAGTGAAACCTCAAAATGAAAACGGTTACTGCAAAAGAACGGTTTAACCTAGACAACGAAATTTGGCGAGCCAAGTGGAATTGGTGTACTGATCATTACCTGAATGTATCATCAAGATTAGGTGAAATCGTGTTTTCTGAGATTTCAGGCAACTCGTAGTTTTTTGGAGATTGGCAAGCCCTTTCCATGAAAGTTATTCTCGCCAGTCTCTCCTTAGGGCTACATCAACAGCAAACAAACCATAGAGATAGAACTTGAAACTGCTTTATTGTGTCAAGTTTCAAAGAGCTAGCACAAACCGTGTTTGATTTAGAGTTCCAAATACATGTATCCCTATAGGAGAAAGCAGAGTGAACCCTCAAAATGAAAACGGTTACTGCAAACGAACGGTTTAACCAAGAAGAACGAAATTTGGCGAGCCAAGTGGGATTGGTGTGCTGATCATTACCTGAAAGTATCATCAACATTGGGTGAAAAAGTGTTTGCTGAGATTTCAGGCAACTCGTAGTTTTTTGGAAGCTTGGCAAGCCCTTTCCATGAAAGTGATTCTCGCCAGTCTCTGCTTAGGGCTACATCAACAACAAACAAACCATAGAGATAGAACTTGAAACTGCTTTATTTTTTCAAGTTTCAAAGAGCTAGCACAAACCGTGTTTGAATTAGAGTTCCAAATACATATATCCCTATAGGAGAAAACAGAGTGAAACCTCAAAATGAAAACGGTTACTGCAAACGAACGGTTTTAACCTAGAAGAACGAAATTTAGCGAGCCAAGTGGGATTGGTGTACTGATCATTACCTGAAAGTATCATCAAGATTGGGTGAAAAAGAGTTT
>NW_027525776.1:0-15656 GCF_052094955.1 Ictidomys tridecemlineatus
TCGCCAGTCTCTGCTTAGGGCTACGTCAACAGCAAACAAACCATAGAGATAGAACTTGAAACTGCTTTATTGTGTCAAGTTTCAAAGAGCCAGCACAAACCGTTTTTGATTAAGAGTTCCAAATACATGTATTCCTATAGGAGAAAACAGAGTGAAACCTCAAAATGTAAACGGTTACTACAAACGAACGGTTTAACCTAAAAGAATGAAATTTGGTGAGCCAAGTGGGATTGGTGTACTGATCATTACCTGAAAGTATCATCAAGATTGGGTGAAAAGTGTTGGCTGAGATTTCAGGCAACTCGTAGTTTTTGGAAGCTTGGCAAGCCCTTTCCATGAAAGTGATTCTCGCCAGTCTCTGCTTAGGTCTACATCAACAGCAAACAAACCATAGAGATAGAACTTGAAACTTCTGTATTGAGTCAAGATTCAAACAGCTAGCACAAACCGTGTTTGATTTAGAGTTCCAAATACATGTATTCCTATAGGAGAAAACAGAGTGAAACCTCAAAATGTAAACGGTTACTGCAAACGAACGGTTTAAACTTAGAGGAACGAAATTTGGCGAGCCAAGTGGGATTAATGTACTGATCATTACCTGAAAAGTATCATCAAGATTGGGTGAAAAAGTGTTTGCTGAGATTTCAGGCAACTCGTAGTTTTTTGGAAGCTTGGCAACCCCTTTTTATGGAAGTGATTCTTGCCAGTCTCTGCTTAGGGCTACATCAACAGCAAACAAACCATAGAGATAGAACTTGAAACTGCTTTATTGTGTCAAGTTTCAAAGAGCTAGCACAAACCGTGTTTGATTCAGTGTTCCAAATACATGTATCCCTATAGGAGAAAACAGAGTGAAACCTCAAAATGTAAACGGTTACTACAAACGAACGGTTTAACCTAAAAGAACGAAATTTGGTGAGCCAAGTGGGATTGGTGTACTGATCATTACCTGAAAGTATCATCAAGATATTGTGAAAAGTGTTTGCTGAGATTTCAGGCAACTCGTAGTTTTTGGAAGCTTGGCAAGCCCTTTCCATGAAAGTGATTCTCGCCAGTCTCTGCTTAGGGCTATACAACAGCAAACAAACCAGAGAGATAGAACGTGAAACTTCTTTATTGTGTCAAGTTTCAAACATCTAGCACAAACCGTGTTTGATTTAGAGTTCCAAATACATATATCCCTATAGGAGAAAACAGAGTGAAACCTCAAAATGAAAAGTGTTACTGCAAACGAACGGTTTAATCTAGATGAACGAAATTTGACGAGCCAGGTGGAATTGATGTACTGATCATTACCTGAAAGTATCATCAAGATTGGGTGAAAAAGTGTTTGCTGAGATTTCAGGCAACTCGTAGTTTTTTGGAAGCTTGGCAAGCCCTTTCCATGAAAGTGATTTCTCTTAGTCTCTGCTTAGGGCTACATCAACAGCAAACAAACCATAGAGACAGAACTTGAAACTGCTTTATTGTGTCAAGTTTCAAATAGCTATCACAAACCATGTTTGATTTAGAGTTCCAAATACATGTATCCCCTATAGGAGAAAACAGAGTGAAACCTCAAAATGAAAACGGATACTGCAAACGAACTGTTTAACCAAGAAGAACGAAATTTGGCGAGCCAAGTGGGATTGGTGTACTGATCATTACCTGAAAGTATCATCAAGATTGGGTGAAAAAGTGTTTGCTGAGATTTCAGGCAACTCGTAGTGTTTTGGAAGCTTGACAAACCCTTTCCATGAAAGTGATTCTCGCCAGTCTCTGCTTTGGGCTACATCAACAGCAAACAAACCATAGAAATAGAACTTGAAACTGCTTTATTGTGTCAAGTTTCAAAGAGCCTGCACAAACCGTGTTTGATTTAGAGTTCCAATTACATGTATCCGTATAGGAGAAACAGAGTGAAACCTCAAAATGTAAACGGTTACTACAAACGAACGGTTTAACCTAAAAGAACGAAATTTGGTGAGCCAAGTGGGATTGGTGTAGTGATCATTACCTGAAAGTATCATCAAGATTGGGTGAAAAGTGTTTGCTGAGATTTCAGGCAACTCGTAGTTTTTGGAAGCTTGGCAACCCCTTTTTATGAAAGTGATTCTCGCCAGTCTCTGCTTAGGGCTATACAACAGCAAACAAACCATAGAGATAGAACTTGAAACTGCTTTATTGTGTCAAGTTTCAAAGAGCTAGCACAAACCGTGTTTGATTTAGAGTTCCAAATACATATATCTCTATAGGAGAAAACAGAGTGAAACCTCAAAATGAAACGGGTTACTGCAAACGAACGGTTTAACCTAGATGAACGAAATTTGACGAGCTAGGTGGAATTGATGTACTGATCATTACTTGAAAGTATCATCAAGATTGGGTGAAAAAAGTGTTTGCTGAGATTTCAGGCAAATCATAGTTTTTTGGAAGCTTGGCAACCCCTTTTTATGAAAGTGATTCTTGCCAGTCTCTGCTTAGGGCTACATCAACAGCAAACAAACCATAGAGATAGAACTTGAAACTGCTTTATTGTGTCAAGTTTCAAAGAGCTAGCACAAACCGTGTTTGATTCAGAGTTCCAAATACATGTATCCCTATAGGAGAAAACATAGTGAAACCTCAAAATGAAAACGGATACTGCAAACGAACGTTTTAACCTAGAAGAACGAAATTTGGCGAGCCAAGTGGGATTGGTGTACTGATCATTACCTGAAAAGTATCATCAAGATTGGGTGAAAAAGTGTTTGCTGAGATTTCAGGCAACTCGTAGTTTTTTGGAAGCTTGGCAAGCCCTTTCCATGAAAGTGATTCTTGCCAGTCTCTGCTTAGGTCTACATCAACAGCAAACAAACCATAGTGATAGAACTTGAAACTGCTGTATTGAGTCAAGATTCAAACAGCTAGCACAAACCGTGTTTGATTTAGAGTTCCAAATACATGTATCCCTATAGGAGAAAACAGAGTGAAACCTCAAAATGTAAACGGTTACTGCAAACGAACGGTTTAACTTAGAGGAACGAAATTTGGCGAGCCAAGTGGGATTAATGTACTGATCATTACCTGAAAGTATCATCAAGATTGGGTGAAAAAGGGTTTGCTGAGATTTCAGGCAACTCGTAGTTTTTTGGAAGCTTGGCAACCCCTTTTTATGAAAGTGATTCTTGCCAGTCTCTGCTTAGGGCTACATCAACAGCAAACAAACCATAGAGATAGAACTTGAAACTGCTTTATTGTGTCAAGTTTCAAAGAGCTAGCACAAACCGTGTTTGATTCAGAGTTCCAAATACATGTATCCCTATAGGAGAAAACAGAGTGAAACCTCAAAATTAAAAACGGATACTGCAAACGAACGGTTTACCCTAGAAGAACGAAATTTGGCGAGCCAAGTGGGATTGGTGTCCTGATCATTACCTGAAAGTATCATCAAGATTGGGTGAAAAAGTGTTTGCTGAGATTTCAGGCAACTCGTAGTTTTTTGGAAGCTTGGCAAGCCCTTTCCATGAAAGTGATTCTCGCCAGTCTCTGCTTAGGGCTACGTCAACAGCAAACAAACCATAGAGATACAACTTGAAACTGCTTTACTGTGTCAAGTTTCAAAGAGCTAGCACAAACCGTGTTTGATTAAGAGTTCCAAATACATGTATTCTTATAGGAGAAAACAGAGTGAAACCTCAAAATGTAAACGGTTACTACAAACGAACGGTTTAACCTAAAAGAACGAAATTTGGTGAGCCAAGTGGGATTGGTGTACTGATCATTACCTGAAAGTATCATCAAGATTGGGTGAAAAGTGTTTGCTGAGATTTCAGGCAACTCATAGTTTTTGGAAGCTTGGCAAGCCCTTTCCATGAAAGTGATTCTCGCCAGTCTCTGCTTAGGGCTATACAACAGCAAACAAACCATAGAGATAGAACTTGAAACTGCTTTATTGTGTCAAGTTTCAAACATCTAGCACAAACCGTGTTTGATTTAGAGTTCCAAATACATATATCCCTATAGGAGAAAACAGAGTGAAACCTCAAAATGAAAAGGGTTACTGCAAACGAACGGTTTAATCGAGATGAACGAAATTTGACGAGCCAGGTGGAATTGATGTACTGATCATTACCTGAAAGTATCATCAAGATTGGGTGAAAAAGTGTTTGCTGAGATTTCAGGCAACTCGTAGTTTTTTGGAAGCTTGGCAAGTCCTTTCCATGAAAGTGATTCTCTTAGTCTCTGCTTAGGGCTACATCAACAGAAAACAAACCATAGAGACAGAACTTGAAACTGCTTTATTGTGTCAAGTTTCAAATAGCTATCACAAACCATGTTTGATTTAGAGTTCCAAATACATGTATCCCTATAGGAGAATACAGAGTGAAACCTCAAAATGAAAACGGATAGTGCAAAGGAACGGTTTAACCTAGAAGAACGAAATTTGGCGAGCCAAGTGGGATTGGTGTACTGATCATTACCTGAAAGTATCATCAAGATTGGGTGAAAAAGTGTTTGCTGAGATTTCAGGCAACTCGTAGTTTTTTGGAAGCTTGGCAAACCCTTTATGAAAGTGATTCTCGCCAGTCTCTGCTTAGGGCTACATCAACAGCAAACAAACCATAGAAATAGAACTTGAAACTGCTTTATTGTGTCAAGTTTCAAAGAGCCTGCACAAACCGTGTTTGACTTAGAGTTCCAAATAAGTGTATCCCTATAGGAGAAAACAAAGTGAAACCTCAAAATGAAAACGGTTACTGCAAACGAACGGTTTAACCTAAAAGAACAAAATTTGACGAGCCAAGAGGGATTGGTTTACTGATCATTACCTGAAAGTATCATCAAGATTGGGTGAAAAAGTGTTTGCTGAGATTTCAGGCAACTCGTAGTTTTTGGAAGCTTGGCAAGGCCTTTCCATGAAAGTGATTCTCGCCAGTCTCTGCTTAGGGCTACATCAACAGCAAACAAACCATAGTGATAGAACTTTAAACTGCTGTATTGAGTCAAGATTCAAACAGCTAGCGCAAACCATGTTTGATTTAGAGTTCCAAATACATGTATTCCTATAGGAGAAAACAGAGTGAAACCTCAAAATGTAAACGGTTACTGCAAACGAACGGTTTAACTTAGAGGATCGAAATTTGGCGAGCCAAGTGGGATTAATGTACTGATAATTACCTGAAAGTATCATCAAGATTGGGTGAAAAAGTGTTTGCTGAGATTTAAGGCAAATCGTAGTTTTTTGGAAGCTTGGCAACCCCTTTTTATGAAAGTGATTCTTGCCAGTCTCTGCTTAGGGCTACATCAACAGCAAACAAACCATAGAGATAGAACTTGAAACTGCTTTATTGTGTCAAGTTTCAAAGAGCTAGCACAAACCGTGTTTGATTCAGAGTTCCAAATACATGTATCCCTATAGGAGAAAACAGAGTGAAACCTCAAAATGAAAACGGTTACTGCAAACGAACGGTTTAATCTAGATGAACGAAATTTGACGAGCCAAGTGGAATTGATGTACTGATCATTACCTAAAAGTATCATCAAGATTGGGTGAAAAAGTGTTTGCTGAGATTTCAGGCAACTCGTAGTTTTTTGGAAGCTTGGCAAGCCCTTTCCATGAAAGTGATTCTCGCCAGTCTCTGCTTAGGTCTACATCAACAGCAAACAAACCATAGTGATAGAACTTGAAACTGCTGTATTGAGTCAAGATTCAAACAGCTAGCACAAACCGTGTTTGATTTAGTGTTCCAAATACATGTATCCCTATAGGAGAAAACAGAGTGAAACCTCAAAATGTAAACGGTTACTGCAAACGAACGGTTTAACTTAGAGGAACGAAATTTGGCGAGCCAAGTGGGATTAATGTACTGATCATTACCTGAAAGTATCATCAAGATTGGGTGAAAAAGTGTTTGCTGAGATTTCAGGCAACTTGTAGTTTTTTGGAAGCTTGGCAACCCCTTTTTATGAAAGTGATTCTTGCCAGTCTCTGCTTAGGGCTACATCAACAGCAAACAAACCATAGAGATAGAACTTGAAACTGCTTTATTGTGTCAAGTTTCAAAGAGCCTGCACAAACCGTGTTTGATTTAGAGTTCCAAATACATGTATCCCTATAGGAGGAAAACAGAGTGAAACCTCAAAATGAAAACGGTTACTGCAAACGAACGGTTTAACCTAAAAGAACAAAATTTGGCGAGCCAAGTGGGATTGGTGTCCTGATCATTACCTGAAAGTATCATCAAGATTGGGTGAAAAAGTGTTTGCTGAGATTTCAGGGCAACTCGTAGTTTTTTGGAAGCTTGGCAAGCCCTTTCCATGAAAGTGATTTCTCGCCAGTCTCTGCTTAGGGCTACGTCAACAGCAAACAAACCATAGAGATACAACTTGAAACTGCTTTACTGTGTCAAGTTTCAAAGAGCTAGCACAAAACCGTGTTTGATTAAGAGTTCCAAATACATGTATTCCTATAGGAGAAAACAGAGTGAAACCTCAAAATGTAAACGGTTACTACAAACGAACGGTTTAACCTAAAAGAACGAAATTTGGTGAGCCAAGTGGGATTGGTGTACTGATCATTACCTGAAAGTATCATCAAGATTGGGTGAAAAGTGTTTGCTGAGATTTCAGGCAACTCATAGTTTTTGGAAGCTTGGCAAGCCTTTCCATGAAAGTGATTCTCGCCAGTCTCTGCTTAGGGCTATACAACAGCAAACAAACCATAGAGATAGAACTTGAAACTGCTTTATTGTGTCAAGTTTCAAACAGCTAGCACAAAACCGTGTTTGATTTAGAGTTCCAAATACATATATCCCTATAGGAGAAAACAGAGTGAAACCTCAAAATGAAAAGGGGTTACTGCAAACGAACGGTTTAATCGAGATGAACGAAATTTGACGAGCCAGGTGGGAATTGATGTACTGATCATTACCTGAAAGTATCATCAAGATTGGGTGAAAAAGTGTTTGCTGAGATTTCAGGCAACTCGTAGTTTTTTGGAAGCTTGGCAAGCCCTTTCCATGAAAGTGATTCTCTTAGTCTCTGCTTAGGGCTACATCAACAGAAAACAAACCATAGAGACAGAACTTGAAACTGCTTTATTGTGTCAAGTTTCAAATAGCTATCACAAACCATGTTTGATTTAGAGTTCCAAATACATGTATCCCTATAGGAGAATACAGAGTGAAACCTCAAAATGAAAATGGATAGTGCAAACGAACGGTTTAACCTAGAAGAACGAAATTTGGCGAGCCAAGTGGGATTGGTGTACTGATCATTACCTGAAAGTATCATCAAGATTGGGTGAAAAAGTGTTTGCTGAGATTTCAGGCAACTCGTAGTTTTTTGGAAGCTTGGCAAACCCTTTCAATGAAAGTGATTCTCGCCAGTCTCTGCTTAGGGCTACATCAACAGCAAACAAACCATAGAAATAGAACTTGAAACTGCTTTATTGTGTCAAGTTTCAAAGAGCCTGCACAAACCGTGTTTGACTTAGAGTTCCAAATAAGTGTATCCCTATAGGAGAAAACAAAGTGAAACCTCAAAATGAAAACGGTTACTGCAAACGAACGGTTTAACCTAAAAGAACAAAATTTGACGAGCCAAGTGGGATTGGTTTACTGATCATTACCTGAAAGTATCATCAAGATTGGGTGAAAAAGTGTTTGCTGAGATTTCAGGCAACTCGTAGTTTTTGGAAGCTTGGCAAGGCCTTTCCATGAAAGTGATTCTCGCCAGTCTCTGCCTAGGGCTACATCAACAGCAAACAAACCATAGTGATAGAACTTTAAACTGCTGTATTGAGTCAAGATTCAAACAGCTAGCGCAAACCATGTTTGATTTAGAGTTCCAAATACATGTATTTTATAGGAGAAAACAGAGTGAAACCTCAAAATGTAAACGGTTACTGCAAACGAACGGTTTAACTTAGAGGATCGAAATTTGGCGAGCCAAGTGGGATTAATGTACTGATACTTACCTGAAAGTATCATCAAGATTGGGTGAAAAAGTGTTTGCTGAGATTTCAGGCAAATCGTAGTTTTTTGGAAGCTTGGCAACCCCTTTTTATGAAAGTGATTCTTGCCAGTCTCTGCATAGGGCTACATCAACAGCAAACATACCATAGAGATAGATCTTGAAACTGCTTATTGTGTCAAGTTTCAAAGAGCAAGCACAAACCGTGTTTGATTCAGAGTTCCAAATACATGTATCCCTATAGGAGAAAACAGAGTGAAACCTCAAAATGAAAACGGTTACTGCAAAGGAACGGTTTAACCTAAAAGAACAAAATTTGGCGAGCCAAGTGGGATTGGTGTACTGATCATTACCTGAAAGTATCATCAAGATTGGGTGAAAAAGTGTTTGCTGAGATTTCAGGAAACTCCGTAGTTTTTTGGAAGCTTGGCAAACCCTTTCCATGAAAGTGATTCTCGCCAGTCTCTGCTTAGGGCTACATCAAAAGAAAACAAACCATTGAGATAGAACTTGAAACTGCTTTATTGTGTCAACTTTCAAAGAGCCTGCACAAACCGTGTTTGATTTAGAGTTCCAAATACATGTATCCCTATAGGAGAAAACAGAGTGAAACCTCAAAATGAAAACGGTTACTGCAAACGAACGGTTTTAACCTAAAAGAACAAAATTTGGCGAGCCAAGTGGGATTGGTGTACTGATCATTACCTGAAAGTATCATCAAGATTGGGTGAAAAAGTGTTTGCTGAGATTTCAGGCAACTCGTAGTTTTTGGAAGCTTGTCAACCCCTTTCCATGAAAGTGATTCTCGCCAGTCTCTGCTTAGGGCGACATCAACAGCAAACAAAACCATTGAGATAGAACTTGAAACTGCTTTATTGTGTCAGCTTTCAAAGAGCCTGCACAAACCGTGTTTGATTTAGAGTTCCAAATACATGTATCCCTATAGGAGAAAACAGAGTGAAACCTCAAAATGAAAACGGTTACTGCAAACGAACAGTTTAACCTAAAAGAACAAAATTTGGCGAGCCAAGTGGGATTGGTGTACTGATCATTACCTGAAAGTATCATCAAGATTGGGTGAAAAAGTGTTTGCTGAGATTTCAGGCAACTCGTAGTTTTTTGTAAGCTTGGCAAGCCCTTTCCATGAAAGTGATTCTCGCCAGTCTCTGCTTAGGGCTACGTCAACAGCAAACAAACCATAGAGATAGAACTTGAAACTGCTTTATTGTGTCAAGTTTCAAAGAGCTAGCACAAACGTTTTGATTAAGAGTTCCAAATACATGTATTCCTATAGGAGAAAACAGAGTGAAACCTCAAAATGTAAACGGTTACTACAAACGAACGGTTTAACCTAAAAGAATGAAATTTGGTGAGCCAAGTGGGATTGGTGTACTGATCATTACCTGAAAGTATCATCAAGATTGGGTGAAAAGTGTTGGCTGAGATTTCAGGCAACTCGTAGTTTTTGGAAGCTTGGCAAGCCCTTTCCATGAAAGTGATTCTCGCCAGTCTCTGCTTAGGGCTATACAACAGCAAACAAACCATAGAGATAGAACGTGAAACTGCTTTATTGTGTCAAGTTTCAAACAGCTAGCACAAACCGTGTTTGATTTAGAGTTCCAAATACATATATCCCTATAGAGAAAACAGAGTGAAACCTCAAATGAAAAGGGTTACTGCAAACGAACGTTTAATCTAGATGAACGAAATTTGACGAGCCAGGTGGAATTGATGTACTGATCATTACCTGAAAGTATCATCAAGATTGGGTGAAAAAGTGTTTGCTGAGATTTCAGGCAACTCGTAGTTTTTGGAAGCTTGGCAAGCCCTTTCCATGAAAATGATTCTCGCCAGTCTCTGCTTAGGGCTACATCAACAGCAAACAAACCATAGAGACAGAACTTGAAATTGCTTTATTGTGTCAAGTTTCAAAAAGCTAGCAAAAACCGTGTTTCATTTAGAGTTTTCAATACATGTATCCCTACAGGAGAAAACAGAGTGAAATCTCAAAATGAATACGGTTACTACAAACGAACGGTTTAACTTAGAAGAACGTAATTTGGCGAGCCAAGTGGGATTGGTGTACTGATCATGACCTGAAAGTATCATCAAGTTTGGGTGAAAAAGTGTTTGCTGAGATTTTAGGCAACTCGTAGTTTTTGGCAGCTTGGCAAGCCCTTACCATGAAAGTGATTCTCGCCCGTCTCTGGTTAGGGCTGCATCGAAAGCAAACAATCCATGGAGATAGAACTTGAAACTGCTTTATTGTTTCAAGTTTCAAAGAGCTAATACAAACCGTGATTGATTTATAATTCCAAATACATGTGTCCCTATAGGAAAAAACAGAGTGAAACCTCAAAATAAAAACGGTTACTGCAAACGGACGGTTTAATCTAGAAGAACAAAATTTGGCAAGCAAGTGGGATTGGTGTACTGATCACTACCTGAAAGTATCATCAAGATTGCGTGTAAAAGTGTTTGCTGAGATTTTCAGGCAACTCGTAGTTATTTGGAAGCTTGGCAACCCTTTTTTATGAAAGTGACTCTTGCCAGTCTCTGCTTAGGGCTACATCAACAGCAAACAAACCATAGAGATAGAACTTGAAACTGCTTTATTGTGTCAAGTTTCAAAGAGCTAGCACAAACCGTGTTTGACTCAGAGTTCCAAATACATGTATCCCTATAGGAGAAAACAGAGTGAAACCTCAAAATGAAAACGGATACTGCAAACGAACGGTTTAACCTAGAAGAACGTAATTTTGGCGAGCCAAGTGGGATTGGTGTACTGATCATTACCTGAAAGTATCATCAAGATTGGGTGAAAAAGTGTTTGCTGAGATTTCAGGCAACTCGTAGTTTTTTGGAAGCTTGGCAACCCCTTTCCATGAAAGTGATTCTCGCCAGTCTCTGCTTAGGGCTACATGAACAGAAAACAAACCATTGAGATAGAACTTGAAACTGCTTTATTGTGTCAGCTTTCAAAGAGCCTGCACAAACCGTGTTTGATTTAGAGTTCCAAATACATGTATCCCTATAGGAGAAAACAGAGTGAAACCTCAAAATGAAAACGGTTACTGCAAACGAACAGTTTAACCTAAAAGAACAAAATTTGGCGAGCCAAGTGGGATTGGTGTACTGATCATTACCTGAAAGTATCATCAAGATTGGGTGAAAAAGTGTTTGCTGAGATTTCAGGCAACTCGTAGTTTTTGGAAGCTTGGCAACCATTTCCATGAAAATGATTCTCGCCAGTCTCTGCTTAGGGCTACATCAACAGCAAACAAACCATAGAGACAGAACTTGAAATTGCTTTATTGTGTCAAGTTTCAAAAAGCTAGCAAAAACCGTGTTTGATTTAGAGTTTTCAATACATGTATCCCTACAGGAGAAAAAGAGTGAAATCTCAAAATGAAAACGGTTACTACAAACGAACGGTTTAACTTAGAAGAACGTAATTTGGCGAGCCAAGTGGGATTGGTGTACTGATCATGACCTGAAAGTATCATCAAGATTGGGTGACAAAGTGTTTCCTGAGATTTCAGGCAACTCGTAGTTTTTTGGAAGGTTGGCAAGCCCTTACTATGAAAGTGATTCTCGCCAGTCTCTGCTTAGGGCTGCATCGACAGCAAACAAACCATGGAGATAGAACTTGAAACTGCTTTATTGTTTCAAGTTTCAAAGAGCTAATACAAACCGTCATTGATATAGAGTTCCAAATACATGTGTCCCTATAGGAAAAAACAGAGTGAAACCTCAAAATGAAAACGGTTACTGCAAACGAATGGTTTAATCTAGAAGAACAAAATTTGGCGAGCCATGGGGGATTGGTGTACTGATCATTACCTGAAAGTATCATCGAGATTGCGTGAAAAAGTGTTTGCTGAGATTTCAGGCAACTCATAGTTTTTTGGAAGCTTGGCAACCCCTTTTTATGAAAGTGATTCTTGCCAGTCTCTGCTTAGGTCTACATCAACAGCAATCAAACCATAGAGATAGAACTTTAAACTGCTTTATTGTGTCAAGTTTCAAAGAGCTAGCACAAACCTTGTTTGATTTAGAGTTCCAAATACATGTATCCCTATAGGAGAAAACAGAGTAAAACCTCAAAATGAAAACGGTTACTGCAAACGAACGGTTTAACCTAAAAGAACGAAATTTGGCGAGCCAAATGGGACTGGTGTTCTGATCATTACCTGAAAGTATCATCAAGATTGGGTGAAAAAGTGTTTGCTGAGATTTCAGGGAACTCGTAGTTTTTTGGAAGCTTGGAAACCCGTTTCCATGAAAGGGATTCTCGCCAGTCTCTGCTTAGGGCTACATCAACTGCAAACAAATCATAGAGATAGAACTTGAAACTGCTTTATTGTGTCAAGTTTCAAAGAGCTAGCACAAAGGGTGTTTAATTTAGAGTTCCGAATACATGTATCCTTATAGGAGAAAACACAGTGAAAACTCAAAATGAAAACGGTTATTGCAAACGAACCGTTGCACCTAGAAGAAGAAAATTTTGCGAGCCAAGTGGGATTGGAGTACTGATCATTACCTGAAAGTATCATCAAGTTTGGGTGAAAAAGTGTTTGCTGAGATTTCAGGCAACTTGTAGTTTTTTGGAAGCTTGGTAAGCCCTTTTCATGAAAGTGATTCTCGCCAGTCTCTGCTTAGGGCTACATCAACAGCAAACCAACCATAGAGATAGAACTTGAAACTGCTTTATTGTGTCAAGTTTCAATAAGCTAGCACAAACCGTGTTTGATTTCGAGTTCCAAATACATGTATCTCTATAGGAAAAAACAGAGTGAAACCTCAAAATGAAAATGGTTACTTCAAATGAACGGTTTAACCTAGAAGAACACAATTTGGCGAGCCAAGTGGGATTGGTGTACTGATCATTACCTGAAAGTATCATCAATATTGGGTGAAAAAGTGTTTGCTGAGATTTCAAGCAACTCATAGTTTATTGGAAACTTGGCAAGCCTTTTCCATGAAAGTGAATCTCGTCAGTCTCTGCTTAGGGCTACATCAACAGCAAACAAACCATAGAGATAGAACTTGAAACTTTTTTATTGTGTCAAGTTTCAAAGAGCTAGCACAAAACGTGTTTTATTTAGAGTTCCAAATACATGTATCCCTATAGGAGAAAGCAGAGTGAAACCTCAAAATGAAAACGGTTACTGCAATCGAATGGTTTAACCTAGAAGAATGAAATTTGGCAAGCCAAGTGGGATTGGTGTACTGATCATTACCTGAAAGGATCATCAAGATTGGGTGAAAAAGTGTTTGCTGAGATTTCAGGCAACTCGTAGTTTTTTGGAAGCTTGGCAAGCCCTTTCCATTAAAGTGATTCTCGCCAGTCTCTGCTGAGGGCTACATCAACATCAAACAAACCATAGAGAGAGAACTTGAAACTGCTTTATTGTTTCAAGTTTTAAAGAGCTAGCACAAACCGTGTTTGATTTAGTGTTCCAAATACATGTATCCCTATAGGAAAAAACAGAGTGAAACCTCAAAATGAACACGGTTACTGCAAACGAACTGTTTAACCTAGAAGAACGAAATTTGGCGAGCCAAGTGGGATTGGTGTACTGATCATTACCTGAAAGTATCATCAAGATTGGGTGAAAAGGTGTTCTCTGAGATTTCAGGCAATTCATAGTTTTTTGGAAGCTTGCAAAGCCCTTTTAATGAAAGTGATCCTCGCCGATCTCTGCTTAGGGCTACATCAACAGCAAACAAACCATAGAGATAGAACTTGAAACTGCTTTATTGTGTCAAGTTTCAAAGAGCTAGCACAAACCGTGTTTGATTTAGAGTTCCAAATACATGTATCCCTATAGGAGAAAACAGAGTGAAACCTCAAATGAAAACAGTTACTGCAAACGAACTGTTTAACCTAGAAGAACGAAATTGGGCGAGCCAAGTGGGAATGGTGTACTGATCATTACCTGAAAGTATCATCAAGATTGGGTGAAAAAGTGTTTGCTGAGATTTCAGGCAACTCGTAGTTTTTTGGAAGCTTGGCAAGCCCTCTCCATGTAAGTGATTGTTGCCAGTCTCTGCTTACGGCTACATCAACAGCACACAAACCATAGTGATAGAACTTGAAACTGCTTTATTGTGTCAAGTTTCAAAGAGCTAGCACAAACCTTGTTTGATTTAGAGTTACAAATACATGTATCCCTATAGGAGAAAACAGAGTGAAACCTCAAAAACGGTTACTGCAAACGAACGGTTTAACCTAGAAGAACGAAATTGGGGGAGCCAAGTGGGAATTGTGTACTGATCATTACCAGAAAGTATCATCAAGATTGGGGGAAAAAGTGTTTGCTGAGATTTGAGGCAACTCGTAGTTTTTTGGAAGCTTGGCAAGCCCTTTCCATGAAAGTGATTCTCGCCAGTCTCTGCTTAGGGTTACATCAACACCAAACAAACCATAGTGAAAGAACTTGAAACTGCTTTATTGTGTTAAGTTTCAAAGAGCTAGCCCAAACCATGTTTGATTTAGAGTTCCAAATACAAGTATCCCTATAGGAGAAAACAGAGTGAAACCTCAAAATGAAAACGGTTACTGCAAACGAACGGTTTAACCTGGAAGAACAAAATTTGGTGAGCCAAGTGAGATTTGTGTACTGATCATTACATGAAAGTATCATCAAGATTGGGTGAAAAAGTGTTTGCTGAGATTTCAGGAAACTCGTAGTTTTTTTGGAAGCTTTGCAAGCCCTCTCCATGAAAGTGATTCTCGCCAATCTCTGCTTAGGGCTACATCAAAAGCAAACAAAACATAGTGATAGAATTTGAAGCTGCTTTATTGTGTCAAGTTTCAAAGAGCTAGCACAAACCGTGTTTGATTTAGAGTTCCAAATACATGTATCCCTATAGGAGAAAACAGAGTGAAACCTCAAAATGAAAACGATTACTGCAAACGAATGGTTTAACCTAGAAGAACGAAATTGGGAGAGCCAAGTGAGAATGGTGTACTGATCATTACCTGAAAGTATCATCAAGATTGGGTGAAAAAGTGTTTGCTGAGATTTCAGGCAACTCGTAGTTTTTTTAAACCTTGTCAAGCCCTTTCCATGAAAGTGATTCTCGTCAGTCTCTGCTTAGGGCTACATCAACAGCAAACAAACCATAGAGATAGAACTTGAAATTGCTTTATTGTGTCAAATTTCAAAGACCTAGTACAAACCGTGTTTGATTTAGAGTTCCAAATAAATGCATCCCTATAGGAGAAATCAGAGTGAAACCGCAAAATGAAAACGGTTACTGCAAACGAACTGTTTAACCTAGAAAAACTAAATTTGGCGAGCAAAGTGGGATTGGTTCACTGATCATTATGTGAAAGTATCATCAAGATTGGGTGAAAAAGTGTTTGCTCATATATCAGGCAACTCGTAGTTTTTTGGAAGCTTGGCAAGCCCTTTCCATGAAGTGATTCTCGCCAGTCTCTGCTTAGGGCTACATCAACACCAAACAAACCATACTGATAGAACTTGAAACTGCTTTATTGTGTCAAGTTTCAAAGAGCTAGCACAAACCGTGTTTGATTTAGATTTCCAAATACTTGTATCCCTATAGGAGAAAACAGAGTGAAACCTCAAAATGAAAATGGTTACTGCTAACGAACGGTTTAACCTAAAAGAACGAAATTTGGCGAGCCAAATGGGACTGGTGTTCTGATCATTACCTGAAATTATCATCAAGATTGGGTGAAAAAGTGT
>NW_027525777.1:0-15623 GCF_052094955.1 Ictidomys tridecemlineatus
GCTACCACAAACCGTGTTTGATTTAGAGTTCCAAATACATGTATCCCTATAGGAGAAAACAGAGTGAAACCTAAAAATGAAACCGGTTACTGCCAACGAACGGTTTCACCTAGAAGAACGAAATTTGGCGAGCCAAGTGGGATTGGTGTACTGATCATTACCTGAAAGTTTCATCAAGATTGGGTGAAAAAGTGTGTGCTGAGATTTCAGGCAACTCGCAGTTTTTTGGAAGCTTGGCAGGCCCTTTCTATGAAAGTGATTCTCGCGAGTCTCTGCTTAGGGCTACATCAACAGCAAACAAACCATAGAGATAGAACTTGAAACTGCTTTATGGTGTCAAGTTTCAAAGAGCTAACACAAACCGTGTTTGATTTAGAGTTCCAAATACATGTATCCCTATAGGAGAAAACAGAGTGAAACCTAAAAATGAAACCGGTTACTGCCAACGAACGGTTTCACCTAGAAGAACGAAATTTGGCGAGCCAAGTGGGATTGGTGTACTGATCATTACCTGAAAGTTTCATCAAGATTGGGTGAAAAAGTGTGTGCTGAGATTTCAGGCAACTCGTAGTTTTTTGGAAGCTTGGCAGGCCCTTTCCATAAAAGTGATTCTCGCCAGTCTCTGCTTAGGGCTACATCAACAGCAAACAAACCATAGAGATAGAACTTGAAACTGCTTTATGGTGTCAAGTTTCAAAGAGCTAGCACAAACCGTGTTTGATTTAGAGTTCCAAATACATGTATCCCTATAGGAGAAAACAGAGTGAAACCTAAAAATGAAACCGGTTACTGCCAACGAACGGTTTCACCTAGAAGAACGAAATTTGGCGAGCCAAATGGGATTGGTGTACTGATCATTACCTGAAAGTTTCATCAAGATTGGGTGAAAAAGTGTGTGCTGAGATTTCCGGCAACTCGTAGTTTTTCGGAAGCTTGGCAGGCCCTTTCCATGAAAGTGATTCTCACCAGTCTCTGCTTAGTGCTACATCAACAGCAAACAAACCATAGAGATAGAACTTGAAACTGCTTTATGGTGTCAAGTTTCAAAGAGCTAGCACAAACCGTGTTTGATTTAGAGTTCCAAATACATGTATCCCTATAGGAGAAAACAGAGTGAAACCTCAAAATGAAACCGGTTACTGCCAACGAACGGTTTCACCTAGAAAAACGAAATTTGGCGAGCCAAGTGGGATTTTTGTACTGATCATTACCTGAAAGTTTCATCAAGATTGGGTGAAAAAGTGTGTGCTGAGATTTCAGGCAACTCGCACTTTTTTGGAAGCTTGGCAGGCCCTTTCCATGAAAGTGATTCTCGCCAGTCTCTGCTTAGGGCTGCATCAACAGCAAACAAACCATAGAGATAGAACTTGAAACTGCTTTATGGTGTCAAGTTTCAAAGAGCTAGCACAAACCGTGTTTGATTTAGAGTTCCAAATACATGTATCCCTATAGGAGAAAACAGAGTGAAACCTAAAAATGTAACCGGTTACTGCCAACGAACGGTTTCACCTAGAAGAACGAAATTTGGCGAGCCAAGTGGGATTGGTGTACTGATCATTACCTGAAAGTTTCATCAAGATTGGGTGAAAAAGTGTGTGCTGAGATTTCAGGCAACTCGCAGTTTTTTGGAAGCTTGGCAGGCCCTTTCTATGAAAGTGATTCTCGCGAGTCTCTGCTTAGGGCTACATCAACAGCAAACAAACCATAGAGATAGAACTTGAAACTGCTTTATGGTGTCAAGTTTCAAAGAGCTAGCACAAACCGTGTTTGATTTAGAGTTCCAAATACATGTATCCCTATAGGAGAAAACAGAGTGAAACCTCAAAATGAAACCGGTTACTGCCAACGAACGAACGGTTTCACCTAGAAGAACGACATTTGGCGAGCCAAGTGGGATTGGTGTACTGATCATTACCTGAAAGTTTCATCAAGATTGGGTGAAAAAGTGTGTGCTGAGATTTCAGGCAACTCGTAGTTTTTTGGAAGCTTGGCAGGCCCTTTCCATGAAAGTGATTCTGGCCAGTCTCTGCTTAGGGCTACATCAACAGCAAACAAACCATAGAGATAGAACTTGAAACTGCTTTATGGTGTCAAGTTTCAAGAGCTAGCACAAACCGTGTTTGATTTAGAGTTCCAAATACATGTATCCCTATAGGAGAAAATAGAGTGAAACCTCAAAATGAAACCGGTTACTGCCAACGAACGGTTTCACCTAGAAGAACGAAATTTGGCGAGCCTAGTGGGATTGGTGTACTGATCATTACCTGAAAGTTTCATCAAGATTGGGTGAAAAAGTGTGTGCTGAGATTTCCGGCAACTCGTAGTTTTTTGGAAGCTTGGCAGGCCCTTTCCATGAAAGTGATTCTCGCCAGTCTCTGCTTAGGGCTACATCAACAGCAAACAAACCATAGAGATAGAACTTGAAACTGCTTTATGGTGTCAAGTTTCAAAGAGCTAGCACAAACCGTGTTTGATTTAGAGTTCCAAATACATGTATCCCTATAGGAGAAAACAGAGTGAAACCTCAAAATGAAACCGGTTACTGCCAACGAACGGTTTCACCTAGAAGAAGAAAATTTGGCGAGCCAAGTGGGATTGGTGTACTGAACATTTCCTGAAAGTTTCATCAAGATTGGGTGAAAAAGTGTGTGCTGAGATTTCAGGCAACTCGTAGTTTTCTGGAAGCTTGGCAGGCCCTTTCCATGAAAGTGATTCTCGCCAGTCTCTGCTTAGGGCTACATCAACAGCAAACAAACCATAGAGATAGAACTTGAAACTGCTTTATGGTGTCAAGTTTCAAAGAGCTAGCACAAACCGTGTTTGATTTAGAGTTCCAAATACATGTATCCCTATAGGAGAAAACAGAGTGAAACCTCCAAATGAAACCGGTTACTGCCAACGAACGGTTTCACCTAGAAGAACGACATTTGGCGAGCCAAGTGGGATTGGTGTACTGATCATTACCTGAAAGTTTCATCAAGATTGGGTGAAAAAGTGTGTGCTGAGATTTCAGGCAACTCGTAGTTTTTTGGAAGCTTGGCAGGCCCTTTCCATGAAAGTGATTCTCGCCAGTCTCTTCTTAGGGCTACATCAACAGCAAACAAACCATAGAGATAGAACTTGAAACTGCTTTATTGTGTCAAGTTTCAAAGAGCTAGCACAAACCGTGTTTGATTTAGAGTTCCAAATACATGTATCCCTATAGGAGAAAACAGAGTGAAACCTCAAAATGAAACCGGTTACTGCCAACGAACGGTTTCACCTAGAAGAACGAAATTTGGCGAGCCAAGTGGGATTGTTGTACTGATCATTACCTGAAAGTTTCATCAAGAGTGGGTGAAAAAGTGTGTGCTAAGATTTCAGGCAACTCGTAGTTTTTTGGAAGCTTGGCAGGCCCTTTCCATGAAAGTGATTCTCGCCAGTCTCTGCTTAGGGCTACATCAACAGCAAACAAACCATAGAGATAGAACTTGAAACTGCTTTATTGTGTCAAGTTTCAAAGAGCTAGCACAAACCGTGTTTGATTTAGAGTTCCAAATACATGTATCCCTAAAGGAGAAAACAGAGTGAAACCTCAAAATGAAACCGGTTACTGCCAACGAACGGTTTCACCTAGAAGAACGAAATTTGGCGAGCCAAGTGGGATTGTTGTACTGATCATTACCTGAAAGTTTCATCAAGAGTGGGTGAAAAAGTGTGTGCTGAGATTTCAGGCAACTCGTAGTTTTTTGGAAGCTTGGCAGGCCCTTTCCATGAAAGTGATTCTCGCCAGTCTCTGCTTAGGGCTACATCAACAGCAAACAAACCATAGAGATAGAACTTGAAACTGCTTTATGGTGTCAAGTTTCAAAGAGCTAGCACAAACCGTGTTTGATTTAGAGTTCCAAATACATGTATCCTATAGGAGAAAACAGAGTGAAACCTCAAAATGAAACCGGTTACTGCCAACGAACGGTTTCACCTAGAAGAACGAAATTTGGCGAGCCAAGTGGGATTGGTGTACTGATCATTACCTGAAAGTTTCATCAAGATTGGGTGAAAAAGTGTGTGCTGAGATTTCAGGCAACTCGTAGTTTTTTGGAAGCTTGGCAGGCCCTTTCCATGAAAGTGATTCTCGCCAGTCTCTGCTTAGGGCTACATCAACAGCAAACAAACCATAGACATAGAACTTGAAACTGCTTTATGGTGTCAAGTTTCAAAAAGCTAGCACAAACCGTGTTTGATTTAGAGTTCCAAATACATGTATCCCTATAGGAGAAAACAGTGTGAAACCTCAAATGAATCCGGTTACTGCCAACGAATGGTTTCACCTAGAAGAACGAAATTTGGCGAGCCAAGTGGGATTGGTGTACTGATCATTACCTGAAAGTTTCATCAAGATTGGGTGTAAAAGTGTGTGCTGAGATTTCAGGCAACTCGTAGTTTTTTGGAAGCTTGGCAGGCCCTTTCCATGAAAGTGATTCTCGCCAGTCTCTGCTTAGGGCTACATCAACAGCAAACAAACCATAGAGATAGAACTTGAAACTGCTTTATGGTGTCAAGTTTCAAAGAGCTAGCACAAACCGTGTTTGATTTAGAGTTCTAAATACATGTATCCCTATAGGAGAAAACAGAGTGAAACCTCAAAATGAAACCGGTTACTGCCAACGAACGGTTTCACCTAGAAGAACGAAATTTGGCGAGCCAAGTGGGATTGGTGTCCTGATCATTACCTGAAAGTTTCATCAAGATTGGGTGAAAAAGTGTGTGCTGAGATTTCAGGCAACTCGCAGTTTTTTGGAAGCTTGGCAGGCCCTTTCTATGAAAGTGATTCTCGCGAGTCTCTGCTTAGGGCTACATCAACATCAAACAAACCATAGAGATAGAACTTGAAACTGCTTTATGGTGTCAAGTTTCAAAGAGCTAGCACAAACCGTGTTTGATTTAGAGTTCCAAATACATGTATCCCTATAGGAGAAAACAGAGTAAAACCTCAAAATGAAACCGGTTACTGCCAACGAACGTACGGTTTCACCTAGAAGAACGACATTTGGCGAGCCAAGTGGGATTGGTGTACTGATCATTACCTGAAAGTTTCATCAAGATTGGGTGAAAAAGTGTGTGCTGAGATTTCCGGCAACTCGTAGTTTTTTGGAAGCTTGGCAGGCCCTTTCCATGAAAGTGATTCTCGCCAGTCTCTGCTTAGGGCTACATCAACAGCAAACAAACCATAGAGATAGAACTTGAAACTGCTTTATGGTGTCAAGTTTCAAAGAGCTAGCACAAACCGTGTTTGATTTAGAGTTCCAAATACATGTATCCCTATAGGAGAAAATAGAGTGAAACCTCAAAATGAAACCGGTTACTGCCAACGAACGGTTTCACCTAGAAGAACGAAATTTGGCGAGCCAAGTGGGATTGGTGTAATGATCATTACCTGAAAGTTTCATCAAGATTGGGTGAAAAAGTGTGTGCTGAGATTTCAGGCAACTCGTAGTTTTTTGGAAGCTTGGCAGGCCCTTTCCATGAAAGTGATTCTCGCCAGTCTCTGCTTAGGGCTACATCAACAGCAAACAAACCATAGAGATAGAACTTGAAACTGCTTTATGGTGTCAAGTTTCAAAGAGCTAGCACAAACCGTGTTTGATTTAGAGTTCCAAATACATGTATCCCTATAGGAGAAAACAGAGTGAAACCTCAAAATGAAACCGGTTACTGCCAACGAACTGTTTCACCTAGAAGAACGAAATTTGGCGAGCTAAGTGGGATTGGTGTACTGATCATTACCTGAAAGTTTCATCAAGATTGGGTGAAAAAGTGTGTGCTGAGATTTCAGGCAAATCGCAGTTTTTTGGAAGCTTGGCAGGCCCTTTCTATGGAAGTGATTCTCGCGAGTCTCTGCTTAGTGCTACATCAACAGCAAACAAACCATACAGATAGAACTTGAAACTGCTTTATGGTGTCAAGTTTCAAAGAGCTAGCACAAACCGTGTTTGATTTAGAGTTCCAAATACATGTATCCCTATAGGAGAAAACAGAGTGAAACCTCAAAATGAAACCGGTTACTGCCAACGAACGGTTTCACCTAGAAGAACGACATTTGGCGAGCCAAGTGGGATTGGTGTACTGATCATTACCTGAAAGTTTCATCAAGATTGGGTGAAAAAGTGTGTGCTGAGATTTCAGGCAACTCGTAGTTTTTTGGAAGCTTGGCAGGCCCTTTCCATGAAAGTGATTCTCGCCAGTCTCTGCTTAGGGATATATCAACAGCAAACAAACCATAGAGATAGAACTTGAAACTGCTTTATTGTGTCAAGTTTCAAAGAGCTAGCACAAACCGTGTTTGATTTAGAGTTCCAAATACATGTATCCCTATAGGAGAAAACAGAGTGAAACCTCAAAATGAAACCGGTTACTGCCAACGTACGGTTTCACCTAGAAGAACGAAATTTGGCGAGCCAAGTGGGATTGTTGTACTGATCATTACCTGAAAGTTTCATCAAGAGTGGGTGAAAAAGTGTGTGCTGAGATTTCAGGCAACTCGTAGTTTTTTGGAAGCTTGGCAGGCCCTTTCCATGAAAGTGATTCTCGCCAGTCTCTGCTTAGGGCTACATCAACAGCAAACAAACCATAGAGATAGAACTTGAAACTGCTTTGTGGTGTCAAGTTTCAAAGAGATAGCACAAACCGTGTTTGATTTAGAGTTCCAAATACATGTATCCCTATAGGAGAAAACAGAGTGAAACCTCAAAATGAAACCGGTTACTGCCAACGAACGGTTTCACCTAGAAGAACGAAATTTGGCGAGCCAAGTGGGATTGGTGTACTGATCATTACCTGAAAGTTTCATCAAGATTGGGTGAAAAAGTGTGTGCTGAGATTTCAGGCAACTCGTAGTTTTTTGGAAGCTTGGCAGGCCCTTTCCATGAAAGTGATTCTCGCCAGTCTCTGCTTAGGGCTACATCAACAGCAAACAAACCATAGAGATAGAACTTGAAACTGCTTTATGGTGTCAAGTTTCAAAGAGCTAGCACAAACCGTGTTTGATTTAGAGTTCCAAATACATGTATCCCTATAGGAGAAAACAGAGTGAAACCTCAAAATGAATCCGGTTACTGCCAACGAATGGTTTCACCTAGAAGAACGAAATTTGGCGAGCCAAGTGGGATTGGTGTACTGATCATTACCTGAAAGTTTCATCAAGATTGGGTGAAAAAGTGTGTGCTGAAATTTCAGGCAACTCGTAGTTTTTTGGAAGCTTGGCAGGCCCTTTCCATGAAAGTGATTCTCGCCAGTCTCTGCTTAGGGCTACATCAACAGCAAACAAACCATAGAGATAGAACTTGAAACTGCTTTATGGTGTCAAGTTTCAAAGAGCTAGCACAAACCGTGTTTGATTTAGAGTTCCAAATACATGTATCCCTATAGGAGAAAACAGAGTGAAACCTCAAAATGAAACCGGTTACTGCCAACGAACTGTTTCACGTAGAAGAACGAAATTTGGCGAGCCAAGTGGGATTGGTGTACTGATCATTACCTGAAAGTTTCATCAAGGTTGGGTGAAAAAGTGTGTGCTGAGATTTCAGGCAACTCGTAGTTTTTTGGAAGCTTGGCAGGCCCTTTCCATGAAAGTGATTCTCGCCAATCTCTGCTTAGGGCTACATCAACAGCAAACAAACCATAGAGATAGAACTTGAAACTGCTTTATGGTGTCAAGTTTCAAAGAGCTAGCACAAACCGTGTTTGATTTAGAGTTCCAAATACATATATCCCTATAGGAGAAAACAGAGTGAAACCTCAAAATGAAACCGGTTACTGCCAACGAACTGTTTCACCTAGAAGAACGAAATTTGGCGAGCCAAGTGGGATTGGTGTACTGATCATTACCTGAAAGTTTCATCAAGGTTGGGTGAAAAAGTGTGTGCTGAGATTTCAGGCAACTCGTAGTTTTTTGGAAGCTTGGCAGGCCCTTTCCATGAAAGTGATTCTCGCCAATCTCTGCTTAGGGCTACATCAACAGCAAACAAACCATAGAGATAGAACTTGAAACTGCTTTATGGTGTCAAGTTTCAAAGAGCTAGCACAAACCGTGTTTGATTTAGAGTTCCAAATACATGTATCCCTATAGGAGAAAACAGAGTGAAACCTCAAAATGAAACCGGTTACTGCCAACGAACGGTTTCACCTAGAAGAATGAAATTTGGCGAGCCAAGTGGGATTGGTGTACTGATCATTACCTGAAAGTTTCATCAAGATTGGGTGAAAAAGTGTGTGCTGAGATTTCCGGCAACTCGTAGTTTTTTGGAAGCTTGGCAGGCCCTTTCCATGAAAGTGATTCTCGCCAGTCTCTGCTTAGGGCTACATCAACAGCAAACAAACCATAGAGATAGAACTTGAAACTGCTTTATGGTGTCAAGTTTCAAAGAGCTAGCACAAACCGTGTTTGATTTAGAGTTCCAAATACATGTATCCCTATAGGAGAAAACAGAGTGAAACCTCAAAATGAAACCGGTTACTGCCAACGAACGGTTTAACCTAGAAGAACGACATTTGGCGAGCCAAGTGGGATTGGTGTACTGATCATTACCTGAAAGTTTCATCAAGGTTGGGTGAAAAAGTGTGTGCTGAGATTTCAGGAAACTCGTAGTTTTTTGGAAGCTTGGCAGGCCCTTTCCATGAAAGTGATTCTCGCCAGTCTCTGCTTAGGGCTACATCAACAGCAAACAAACCATAGAGATAGAACTTGAAACTGCTTTATTGTGTCAAATTTCAAAGAGCTAGCACAAACCGTGTTTGATTTAGAGTTCCAAATACATGTATCCCTATAGGAGAAAACAGAGTGAAAACTCAAAATGAAACCGGTTACTGCCAACGAACGGTTTAACCTAGAAGAACGAAATTTGGCGAGCTAAGTGGGACTGGTGTACTGATCATTACCTGAAAGTTTCATCAAGGTTGGGTGAAAAAGTGTGTGCTGAGATTTCAGGCAACTCGTAGTTTTTTGGAAGCTTGGCAGGCCCTTTCCATGAAAGTGATTCTCGCCAGTCTCTGCTTAGGGCTACATCAACAGCAAACAAACCATAGAGATAGAACTTGAAACTGCTTTATTGTGTCAAGTTTCAAAGAGCTAGCACAAACCGTGTTTGATTTAGAGTTCCAAATACATGTATCCCTATAGGAGAAAACAGAGTGAAACCTCAAAATGAAACCGGTTACTGCCAACGAACGGTTTAACCTAGAAGAAGGAAATTTGGCGAGCCAGATAAGACTGGTATACTGATCATTACCTGAAAGTTTCATCAAGATTGGGTGAAAAAGTGTGTGCTGAGATTTCAGGCAACTCGTAGTTTTTTGGAAGCTTGGCAGGCCCTTTCCATGAAAGTGATTCTCGCCAGTCTCTGCTTAGGGCTACATCAACAGCAAACAAACCATAGAGATAGAACTTGAAACTGCTTTATGGTGTCAAGTTTCAAAGAGCTAGCACAAACCGTGTTTGATTTAGAGTTCCAAATACATGTATCCCTATAGGAGAAAACAGAGTGAAACCTCAAAATGAAACCGGTTACTGCCAACGAAAGGTTTCACCTAAAAGAACGAAATTTGGTGAGCCAAGTGGGATTGCTGTACTGATCATTACCTGAAAGTTTCATCAAGATTGGGTGAAAAAGTGTGTGCTGAGATTTCAGGCAACTCGTAGTTTTTTGGAAGCTTGGCAGTCCCTTTCCATGAAAGTGATTCTCGCCAGTCTCTGCTTAGGGCTACATCAACAGCAAACAAACCATAGAGATAGAACTTGAAACTGCTTTATGGTGTCAAGTTTCAAAGAGCTAGCACAAACCGTGTTTGATTTAGAGTTCCAAATACATGTATCCCTATAGGAGAAAACAGAGTGAAACCTCAAAATGAAACCGGTTACTGCCAACGAACGGTTTCACCTAAAAGAACGAAATTTGGCGAGCCAAGTGGGATTGGTGTGCTGATCATTACCTGAAAGTTTCATCAAGATTGGGTGAAAAAGTGTGTGCTGAGATTTCAGGCAACTCGTAGTTTTTTGGAAGCTTGGCAGGCCCTTTCCATGAAAGTGATTCTCGCCAGTCTCTGCTTAGGGCTACATCAACAGCAAACAAACCATAGAGATAGAACTTGAAAGTGCTTTATGGTGTCAAGTTTCAAAGAGCTAGCACAAACCGTGTTTGATTTAGAGTTCCAAATACATGTATCCCTATAGGAGAAAACAGAGTGAAACCTCAAAATGAAACCGGTTACTGCCAACGAACGGTTTCACCTAGAAGCACGAAATTTGGCGAGCCAAAGTGGAATGGTGTACTGATCATTACCTGAAAGTTTCATCAAGATTGGGTGAAAAAGTGTGTGCTGAGATTTGAGGCAACATGTAGTTTTTTGGAAGCTTGGCAGGCCCTTTCCATGAAAGTGATTCTCGCCAGTCTCTGCTTAGGGCTACATCAACAGCAAACAAACCATGGAGATAGAACTTGAAACTGCTTTATGGTGTCAAGTTTCAAAGAGCTAGCACAAACCTTGTTTGATTTAGAGTTCCAAATACATGTATCCCTATAGGAGAAAACAGAGTGAAACCTCAAAATGAAACCGGTTACTGCCAACGAACAGTTTCACCTAGAAGAACGAGATTTGGCGAGCCAAGTGGGATTGGTGTACTGATCATTACCTGAAAGTTTCATCAAGATTGGGTGAAAAAGTGTGTGCTGAGATTTCAGGCAACTCGTAGTTTTTTGGAAGCTTGGCAGGCCCTTTCCATGAAAGTGATTCTCGCCAGTCTCTGCTTAGGGCTACATCAACAGCAAACAAACCATAGAGATAGAACTTGAAACTGCTTTATGGTGTCAAGTTTCAAAGAGCTAGCACAAACCGTGTTTGATTTAGAGTTCCAAAAACATGTATCCCTATAGGAGAAAACAGAGTGAATCCTCAAAATGAAACCGGTTACTGCCAACGAACGGTTTCACCTAGAAGAACGAAATTTGGCGAGCCAAGTGGGATTGGTGTACTGATCATTACCTGAAAGTTTCATCAAGATTGGGTGAAAAAGTGTGTGCTGAGATTTCAGGCAACTCGTAGTTTTTTGGAAGCTTGGCAGGCCCTTTCCATGAAAGTGATTCTCGCCAGTCTCTGCTTAGGGCTACATCAACAGCAAACAAACCATAGAGATAGAACTTGAAACTGCTTTATGGTGTCAAGTTTCAAAGAGCTAGCACAAACCGTGTTTGATTTAGAGTTCCAAATACATGTATCCCTATAGGAGAAAACAGAGTGAAACCTCAAAATGAAACCGCTTACTGCCAACGAACGGTTTCACCTAGAAGAATGAAATTTGGCGAACCAAGTGGGATTGGTGTACTGATCATTACCTGAAAATTTCATCAAGATTGGGTGAAAAAGTGTGTGCTGAGATTTCAGGCAACTCGTAGTTTTTTGGAAGCTTGGCAGGCCCTTTCCATGAAAGTGATTCTCGCCAGTCTCTGCTTAGGGCTACATCAACAGCAAACAAACCATAGAGATAGAACTTGAAACTGCTTTATGGTGTCAAGTTTCAAAGAGCTAGCACAAACCGTGTTTGATTTAGAGTTCCAAATACATGTATCCCTATAGGAGAAAACAGAGTGAAACCTCAAAATGAAACCGGTTACTGCCAACGAACGGTTTAACCTAGAAGAAGAAATTTGGCGAGCCAAGTGGGATTTTTGTACTGATCATTACCTGAAAGTTTCATCAAGATTGGGTGAAAAAGTGTGTGCTGAGATTTCAGGCAACTCGTAGTTTTTTGGAAGCTTGGCAGGCCCTTTCCATGAAAGTGATTCTCGCCAGTCTCTGCTTAGGGTTACATCAACAGCAAACAAACCATAGAGATAGAACTTGAAACTGCTTTATGGTGTCAAGTTTCAAAGAGCTAGCACAAACCGTGTTTGATTTAGAGTTCCAAATACATGTATCCCTATAGGAGAAAACAGAGTGAAACCTCAAAATGAAAACGGTTACTGCCAACGAACGGTTTCACCTAGAAGAACGAAATTTGGCGAGCCAAGTAGGATTGGTGTACTGATCATTACCTGAAAGTTTCATCAAGATTGGGTGAAAAAGTGTGTGCTGAGATTTCAGGCAACTCGCAGTTTTTTGGAAGCTTGGCAGGACCTTTCTATGAAAGTGATTCTCGCGAGTCTCTGCTTAGGGCTACATCAACAGCAAACAAACCATAGAGATAGAACTTGAAACTGCTTTATGGTGTCAAGTTTCAAAGAGCTAGCACAAACCGTGTTTGATTTAGAGTTCCAAATACATGTATCCCTATAGGAGAAAACAGAGTGAAACCTCAAAATGAAACCGGTTACTGCCAACGAACGGTTTCACCTAGAAGAACGACATTTGGCGAGCCAAGTGGGATTGGTGTACTGATCGTTACCTGAAAGTTTCATCAAGATTGGGTGAAAAAGTGTGTGCTGAGATTTCAGGCAACTCGTAGTTTTTTGGAAGCTTGGCAGGCCCTATCCATGAAAGTGATTCTCGCCAGTCTCTGCTTAGGGCTACATCAACAGCAAACAAACCATAGAGATAGAACTTGAAACTGCTTTATGGTGTCAAGTTTCAAAGAGCTAGCACAAACCGTGTTTGATTTAGAGTTCCAAATACATGTATCCCTATAGGAGAAAACAGAGTGAAACCTCAAAATGAAACCGGTTACTGCCAACGAACGGTTTCACCTAGAAGCACGAAATTTGGCGAGCCAAAGTGGAATGGTGTACTGATCATTACCTGAAAGTTTCATCAAGATTGGGTGAAAAAGTGTGTGCTGAGATTTGAGGCAACATGTAGTTTTTTGGAAGCTTGGCAGGCCCTTTCCATGAAAGTGATTCTCGCCAGTCTCTGCTTAGGGCTACATCAACAGCAAACAAACCATGGAGATAGAACTTGAAACTGCTTTATGGTGTCAAGTTTCAAAGAGCTAGCACAAACCTTGTTTGATTTAGAGTTCCAAATAAATGTATCCCTATAGGAGAAAACAGAGTGAAACCTCAAAATGAAACCGGTTACTGCCAACGAACAGTTTCACCTAGAAGAACGAGATTTGGCGAGCCAAGTGGGATTGGTGTACTGATCATTACCTGAAAGTTTCATCAAGATTGGGTGAAAAAGTGTGTGCTGAGATTTCAGGCAACTCGTAGTTTTTTGGAAGCTTGGCAGGCCCTTTCCATGAAAGTGATTCTCGCCAGTCTCTGCTTAGGGCTACATCAACAGCAAACAAACCATAGAGATAGAACTTGAAACTGCTTTATGGTGTCAAGTTTCAAAGAGCTAGCACAAACCGTGTTTGATTTAGAGTTCCAAAAACATGTATCCCTATAGGAGAAAACAGAGTGAATCCTCAAAATGAAACCGGTTACTGCCAACGAACGGTTTCACCTAGAAGAACGAAATTTGGCGAGCCAAGTGGGATTGGTGTACTGATCATTACCTGAAAGTTTCATCAAGATTGGGTGAAAAAGTGTGTGCTGAGATTTCAGGCAACTCGTAGTTTTTTGGAAGCTTGGCAGACCCTTTCCATGAAAGTGATTCTCGCCAGTCTCTGCTTAGGGCTACATCAACAGCAAACAAACCATAGAGATAGAACTTGAAACTGCTTTATGGTGTCAAGTTTCAAAGAGCTAGCACAAACCGTGTTTGATTTAGAGTTCCAAATACATGTATCCCTATAGGAGAAAACAGAGTGAAACCTCAAAATGAAACCGCTTACTGCCAACGAACGGTTTCACCTAGAAGAACGAAATTTGGCGAACCAAGTGGGATTGGTGTACTGATCATTACCTGAAAGTTTCATCAAGATTGGGTGAAAAAGTGTGTGCTGAGATTTCAGGCAACTCGTAGTTTTTTGGAAGCTTGGCAGGCCCTTTCCATGAAAGTGATTCTCGCCAGTCTCTGCTTAGGGTTACATCAACAGCAAACAAACCATAGAGATAGAACTTGAAACTGCTTTATGGTGTCAAGTTTCAAAGAGCTAGCACAAACCGTGTTTGATTTAGAGTTCCAAATACATGTATCCCTATAGGAGAAAACAGAGTGAAACCTCAAAATGAAAACGGTTACTGCCAACGAACGGTTTCACCTAGAAGAATGAAATTTGGCGAACCAAGTGGGATTGGTGTACTGATCATTACCTGAAAATTTCATCAAGATTGGGTGAAAAAGTGTGTGCTGAGATTTCAGGCAACTCGTAGTTTTTTGGAAGCTTGGCAGGCCCTTTCCATGAAAGTGATTCTCGCCAGTCTCTGCTTAGGGCTACATCAACAGCAAACAAACCATAGAGATAGAACTTGAAACTGCTTTATGGTGTCAAGTTTCAAAGAGCTAGCACAAACCGTGTTTGATTTAGAGTTCCAAATACATGTATCCCTATAGGAGAAAACAGAGTGAAACCTCAAAATGAAACCGGTTACTGCCAACGAACGGTTTAACCTAGAAGAAGAAATTTGGCGAGCCAAGTGGGATTTTTGTACTGATCATTACCTGAAAGTTTCATCAAGATTGGGTGAAAAAGTGTGTGCTGAGATTTCAGGCAACTCGTAGTTTTTTGGAAGCTTGGCAGGCCCTTTCCATGAAAGTGATTCTCGCCAGTCTCTGCTTAGGGTTACATCAACAGCAAACAAACCATAGAGATAGAACTTGAAACTGCTTTATGGTGTCAAGTTTCAAAGAGCTAGCACAAACCGTGTTTGATTTAGAGTTCCAAATACATGTATCCCTATAGGAGAAAACAGAGTGAAACCTCAAAATGAAAACGGTTACTGCCAACGAACGGTTTCACCTAGAAGAACGAAATTTGGCGAGCCAAGTAGGATTGGTGTACTGATCATTACCTGAAAGTTTCATCAAGATTGGGTGAAAAAGTGTGTGCTGAGATTTCAGGCAACTCGCAGTTTTTTGGAAGCTTGGCAGGACCTTTCTATGAAAGTGATTCTCGCGAGTCTCTGCTTAGGGCTACATCAACAGCAAACAAACCATAGAGATAGAACTTGAAACTGCTTTATGGTGTCAAGTTTCAAAGAGCTAGCACAAACCGTGTTTGATTTAGAGTTCCAAATACATGTATCCCTATAGGAGAAAACAGAGTGAAACCTCAAAATGAAACCGGTTACTGCCAACGAACGGTTTCACCTAGAAGAACGACATTTGGCGAGCCAAGTGGGATTGGTGTACTGATCGTTACCTGAAAGTTTCATCAAGATTGGGTGAAAAAGTGTGTGCTGAGATTTCAGGCAACTCGTAGTTTTTTGGAAGCTTGGCAGGCCCTATCCATGAAAGTGATTCTCGCCAGTCTCTGCTTAGGGCTACATCAACAGCAAACAAACCATAGAGATAGAACTTGAAACTGCTTTATGGTGTCAAGTTTCAAAGAGCTAGCACAAACCGTGTTTGATTTAGAGTTCCAAATACATGTATCCCTATAGGAGAAAACAGAGTGAAACCTCAAAATGAAACCGGTTACTGCCAACGAACGGTTTCACCTAGAAGCACGAAATTTGGCGAGCCAAAGTGGAATGGTGTACTGATCATTACCTGAAAGTTTCATCAAGATTGGGTGAAAAAGTGTGTGCTGAGATTTGAGGCAACATGTA
>NW_027525778.1:0-15586 GCF_052094955.1 Ictidomys tridecemlineatus
AGAACGATATTTGGTGAGCCAAGTGGGATTGGTGTACTGATCATTCTCTGAAAGTATCATCAAGATTTGGTGAAAAAGTGTTTGCTGAGATTTCAGGCAACTCGTAGTTTTTTGGAAGCTTGGCAACCCCTTTCCATGAAAGTGATTCTCGCCAGTCTCTGCTTAGGGCTACATCAACAGCAAACAAATCATAGAGATAGGTCTTGAAACTGCTTTATTGGGTCAAGTTTCAAAGAGCTAGCACAAACCGTGTTTGATTTAGAGTTCCAAATACATGTATCCGTATAGGAGAAAACAGAGTGAAACCTCAAAATGAAAAAGGTTACTGCAAACGATCAGTTTAACCTAGAAGAACAAAATTTGGTGAGCCAAGTGGGATTGGTGTACTGATCATTCCCTGAAAGTATCATCAAGATTGGGTGAAAAAGTGTTTGCTGAGATTTCAGGAAACTCGTAGGTTTTTGGAAGCTCTGAAACCCCTTTCCATGAAAGTGATTCTCGCCAGTCTCTGCTTTGGGCTACATCAACAGCAAACAAACCATAGAGATAGAACTTGAAAGTGCTTTATTGGGTCAAGTTTCAAAGAGCTAGCACAACCGTGTTTGATTTAGAGTTCCAAATACATGTATCCCTATAGGAGAAAACAGAGTGAAACCTAAAAATGAAAACGGTTACTGCAAACGAACGGTTTAACCTAGAAGAACGAAACTTGGTGACCCAAGTGGGTTTGGTGTACTGATCATTCCCTGAAACTATCATCAAGATTGGGTGAAAAAGTGTTTGCTGAGATTTCAGGCAACTCGTAGTTATTTGGAAGCTTGGCAACCCCTTTCCATGAAAGTGATTCTCGCCAGTCTCTGCTTAGGGCTACATCAACAGCAAACAAACCATAGAGATAGAACTTGAAACTGCTTTATTGGGTCAAGTTTCAAAGAGCTAGCACAAACCGTGTTTGATTTAGAGTTCCAAATACATGTGTCCGTATAGGAGAAAACAGAGTGAAACCTCAAAATGAAAACGGTTACTGCAAACGAACGGTTTAACCTAGAAGAACGAAATTTGGTTAACCAAGTGGGACTGGTGTACTGATCATTCCCTGAAAGTATCATCAAGATTGGGTGAAAAAGTGTTTGCTGAGATTTCCGGGAACTCGTAGTTTTTTGGAAGCTTGGCAACCCCTTTCCATGAAAGTGATTCACGCCAGTCTCTGCTTAGGGCTACATCAACAGTAAACAAACCATAGAGATACAACTTTAAACTGCTTTATTGGGTCAAGTTTCAAAGAGCTAGCACAAACCGTGTTTGATTTAGAGTTCCAAATAAATGTATCCCTATATGAGAAAACAGAGTGAAACCTCAAAATGAAAACGGATACTGCAAACGAACGGTTTAACCTAGAAGAACGAAATTTGGTGAGCCAAGTGTGATTGGTGTACTGATCATTCCCTGAAAGTATCATCAAGATTGGGTGAAAAAGTGTTTGCTGAGATTTCAGGCAACTCGTAGTTTTTTAAAAGCTTGGCAACACCTTTCCATGAAAGTGATTCTCGCCAGTCTCTGCTTAGGGCTACATCAACAGCAAACAAACCATAGAGATACAACTTGAAACTGCTCTATTCGGTCAAGTTTCAAAGAGCTAGCACAAACCGTGTTTGATTTAGAGTTCCAAATACATGTATCCATATAAGAGAAAACAGAGGGAAACCTCAAAATGAAAACGGTTACTGCAAACAAACGGTTTCACCTAGAAGAACGAAATTTGGTGAGCCAAGTGGGATTGGTGTACTGATCATTCCCTGAAAGTATCATCAAGATTGGGTGAAAAAGTGTTTGCTAGGATTTCAGGCAACTCGTAGTTTTTTGAAAGCTTGGCAACCCCTTTCCATGAAAGTGATCCTCGCAAGTCTCTGCTTAGGGCTACATCAACAGCAAACAAACCATAGAGGTAGAACTTGAAACTGCTGTATTGGGTCATGTTTCAAAGAGCTACCACAAACCGTGTTTGATTTAGAGTTCCAAATACATGTATCCGTATAGGAGAAAACAGAGTGAAACCTAAAAATGTAAACGGTTACTGCAAACGAACGGTTTCAACTAGAAGAACGAAATTTGGTGAGCCAAGTGGGATTGGTGTACTGATCATTCCCTGAAATTATCATCAAGATTGGGTGAAAAAGTGTTTGCTGAGATTTCAGGCAACTCGTAGTTTTTTGGAAGCTTGGCAACCCCTTTCCATGAAAGTGATTTTCTCCAGTCTCTGCTTAGGGCTACATCAACAGCAAAGAAACCATAGAGATAGAACTAGAAACTGCTGTACTGTGTCAAGTTTCAAACAGCTAGAACAATCCATGTTTGATTTAGAGTTCAAAATACATGTATCCCTATAGGAGAATATGGAGTGAAACCTAAAAATGAAAAGGATTAGTGCAAACGAACGGTTTAGCCTAGAAGAATGAAACTTGGTGAGCCAAGTGGGATTGGTGTACTGATCATTACCTGAAAGAATCATCAAGATTGGGTGAAAAAAGGTTTGCTGAGATTTCAGGCAAATCCTAGTTTTTTTGTAGCTTGGCAACCCCTATCCATGAAAGTGATTTTCTCCAGTCTCTGCTTAGGGCTACATCAACAGCAAACACACCATAGAGATAGAACTGGAAACTGCTTTATTGTGTCAAGTTTCAAACAGCTAGCACGAACCGTGTTTGATTTAGAGTTCAAAATACATGTAGCCCTATAGGAGAAAAAAGAGTGAAACCTAAAAATGAAAACGATTATTGCAAACGAACGGTTTAGCCTAGAAGAATGAAACTTGGTGAGCCAAGTGGGATTGGTGTACTGATCATTACCTGAAAGAATCATCAAGATTGGGTGAAAAAATGTTTGCTGAGATTTCAGGCAACTCGTAGTTTTTGGAAGCTTGGCAACCTCTTTCCATGAAAGTGATTCTCGCCAGTCTCTGTTTAGGGCTACATCAACAGCAAACAAACCATAGAGTTAGAACTTGAAACTGCTTTATTGGGTCAAGGTTCAAAGAGATAGCACAAACCGTGTTTGATTTAGAGTTCCAAATACATGTATAAGTATAGGAGAAAACAGATTGAAACCTCAAAATGAAAACGGTTACTGCAAACGAACGGTTTGACCTAGAAGAACGAAATTTGGTGAACCACGTGGGATTGGTGTACTGATCATTCCCTGAAAGTATCATCAAGATTGGGCGAAAAAGTGTTTGCTGAGATTTCAGGCAACTCGTAGTTTTTTGGAAGCTTGGCAACCCCTTTCCATGAAAGTTATTCTCGCCAGTCTCTGCTTAGGGCTACATCAACAGCAAAGAAACCATAGAGATAGAACTGGAAACTGCTTTATTGGGTCAAGTTTCAAAGAGCTAGCACAAACCGTGTTTGATTTAGAGTTCCAAATACATGTATCCGTATAGGAGAAAACAGAGTGAAACCTCAAAATAAAAACGGTTACTTCAAACGAACGGTTTAACCTAGAAGAACGAAATTTGGTGAGCCAAGTGGGATTGGTGTACTGATCATTCTCTGAAAGTATCATCAACATTGGGTGAAAAAGTGTTTGCTGAGATTTCAGGCAACTCGTAGTTTTTTGGAAGCTTGGCAACCCCTTTCCATGAAAGTGATTCTCGCCAGTCTCTGCTTTGGGCTACATCATCAGCAAAAAAATCATAGAGATAGGTCTTGAAACTGCTTTATTGGGTCAAGTTTCAAAGAGCTAGCACAAACCGTGTTTGATTTAGAGTTCCAAATACATGTATCCGTATAGGAAAAAACAGAGTGAAACCTCAAAATGAAAAAGGTTACTGCAAACGATCAGTTTAACCTAGAAGAACAAAATTTGGTGAGCCAAGTGGGATTGGTGTACTCATCATTCCCTGAAAGTATCATCAAGATTGGGTGAAAAAGTGTTTGCTGAGATTTCAGGCAACTCGTAGGTTTTTGGAAGCTCTGAAACCCCTTTCCATGAAAGTGATTCTCGCCAGTCTCTGCTTTGGGCTACATCAACAGCAAACAAACCATAGAGATAGAACTTGAAACTGCTTTATTGGGTCAAGTTTCAAAGAGCTAGCACAAACCGTGTTTGATTTAGAGTTCCAAATACATGTATCCGTATAGGAGAAAACAGAGTGAAACTTCAAAATGAAAACGGTTACTGCAAACGAACGTTTTAACCTAGAAGAACGAAATTTGGTTAACCAAGTGGGACTGGTGTACTGATCATTCCCTGAAAGTATCATCAAGATTGGGTGAAAAAGTGTTTGCTGAGATTTCAGGCAACTCGTAGTTTTTTGGAAGCTTGGCAACCCCTTTCCATGAAAGTGATTCACGCCAGTCTCTGCTTAGGGCTACATCAACAGTAAACAAACCATAGAGATACAACTTTAAACTGCTTTATTGGGTCAAGTTTCAAAGAGCTAGCACAAACCGTGTTTGATTTAGAGTTCCAAATAAATGTATCCCTATACGAGAAAACAGAGTGAAACCTCAAAATGAAAACGGATACTGCAAACGAACGGTTAAACCTAGAAGAACGAAATTTGGTGAGCCAAGTGGGATTGGTGTACTGATCATTCCCTGAAAGTATCATCAAGATTGGGTGAAAAAGTGTTTGCTGAGATTTCAGGCAACTCGTAGTTTTTTGGAAGCTTGGCAACCCCTTTCCATGAAAGTGATTCACGCCAGTCTCTGCTTAGGGCTACATCAACAGTAAACAAACCATAGAAATACAACGTTAAACTGCTTTATTGGGTCAAGTTTCAAAGAGCTAGCACAAACCGTGTTTGATTTAGAGTTCCAAATAAATGTATCCCTATACGAGAAAACAGAGTGAAACCTCAAAATGAAAACGGATACTGCAAACGAACCGTTTAACCTAGAAGAACGAAATTTTGTGAGCCAAGTGTGATTGGTGTACTGATCATTCCCTGAAAGTATCATCAAGATTGGGTGAAAAAGTGTTTGCTGAGATTTCAGGCAACTCGTAGTTTTTTGGAAGCTTGGCAACCCCTTTCCATGAAAGTGATTCACGCCAGTCTCTGCTTAGGGCTACATCAACAGTAAACAAACCATAGAGATACAACTTTAAACTGCTTTATTGGGTCAAGTTTCAATGAGCTAGCACAAACCGTGTTTGATTTAGAGTTCCAAATAAATGTATCCCTATACGAGAAAACAGTTGAAACCTCAAAATGAAAACGGATACTGCAAACGAACGGTTTAACCTAGAAGAACAAAATTTGGTGAGCCAAGTGGGATTGGTGTACTGATCATTCCCTGAAAGTATCATCAAGATTGGGTGAAAAAGTGTTTGCTGAGATTTCAGGCAACTCGTAGTTTTTTGGAAGCTTGGCAACCCCTTTCTATGAAAGTGATTCTCGCCAGTCTCTGCTTAGGGCTACATCAACAGCAAACAAACCATAGAGATAGAACTTGAAACTGCTTTATTGGGTCAAGTTTAAAAGAGCTAGCACAAACCGTGTTTGATTTAGAGTTCCAAATACATGTATCCGTATAGGAGAAAACAGAGTGAAACCTCAAAATGAAAACGTTTACTGCAAACGAACGGTTTAACCTAGAAGAACGAAATTTGGTGACCCAAGTGAGATTGGTGTACTGATCATTCCCTGAAAGTATCATCAAGATTGGGTGAAAAAGTGTTTGCTGAGATTTCAGGCAACTCGTAGTTTTTTGGAAGCTTGGCAACCCCTTTCCATGAAAGTGATTCTCGCCAGTCTGTGCTTAGGGCTACATCAACAGCAAACAAACCATAGAGATACAAATTGAAACTGCTTTATTGGGTAAAGTTTCAAAGACCTAGCACAAACCGTGTTTGATTTAGAGTTCCAAATACATGTATCCATATACGAGATAACAGAGTGAAACCTAAAAATAAAAACGGTTACTGCAAACAAACAGTTTAACCTAGAAGGACGAAATTTGGTGAGCCAAGTGGGATTGGTGTACTGATCATTTCCTGAAAGTATCATCAAGATTGGGTGAAAAAGTGTTTGCTGAGATTTCAGGCAACTCGTAGTTTTTTGAACGTTTGGCAACCCCTTTCCATGAAAGAGATTCTCGCCAGTATCTGCTTAGGGCTACATCAACAGCAAACAAACCATAGAGATACAACTTAAAACTGCTTTATTGGGTCAAGTTTCAAAGAGCTAGTACAAACCGTGTTTGATTTAGAGTTCCAAATACATGTATCCGTATAGGAGAAAACAGAGTGAAACCTCAAAATGAAAAAGGTTACTGCAAACGATCAGTTTAACCTAGAAAAAGAAAATTTGGTGAACCAAGTGGGATTGGTGTACTGATCATTCCCTGAAAGTATCATCAAGATTGGGTGAAAAAGTGTTTGCTGAGATTTCAGGCAACTCGTAGGTTTTTGGAAGCTCTGAAACCCCTTTCCATGAAAGTGATTCTCGCCAGTCTCTGCTTTGGGCTACATCAACAGCAAACAAACCATAGAGATAGAACTTGAAACTGCTTTATTGGGTCAAGTTTCAAAGAGCTAGCACAACCGTGTTTGATTTAGAGTTCCAAATACATGTATCCCTATAGGAGAAAACAGAGTGAAACCTAAAAATGAAAACGGTTACTGCAAACGAACGGTTTAAACTAGAAGAACGAAACTTGGTGACCCAAGTGGGTTTGGTGTACTGATCATTCCCTGAAAGTATTATCAAGATTGGGTGAAAAAGTGTTTGCTGAGATTTCAGGCAACTCATAGTTATTTCGAAGCTTGGCAACACCTTTCCATGAAAGTGATTCTCGCCAGTCTCTGCTTAGGGCAACATCAACAGCAAACAAACCATAGGGATAGAACTTGAAACTGCTTTATTGGGTCAAGTTTCAAAGGGCTAGCACAAACCGTGTTTGATTTAGAGTTCCAAATACATGTATCCGTATAGGAGAAAACAGAGTGAAACCTCAAAATGAAAACGTTTACTGCAAACGAACGGTTTAACCTAGAAGTACGAAATTTGGAGAGCCAAGTGGGACTGGTGTACTGATCATTCCCTGAAAGTATCATCAAGATTGGGTGAAAAAGTGTTTGCTGAGATTTCAGGCAACTCGTAGTTTTTTGGAAGCTTGGCAACCCCTTTCCATGAAAGTGATTCACGCCAGTCTCTGCTTAGGGCTACATCAACAGCAAACAAACCATAGAGATAGAACTTGAAACTGCTTTAACCTAGAAGTACGAAATTTGGAGAGCCAAGTGGGACTGGTGTACTGATCATTCCCTGAAAGTATCATCAAGATTGGGTGAAAAAGTGTTTGCTGAGATTTCAGGCAACTTGTAGGTTTTTGGAAGCTCTGAAACCCCTTTCCATGAAAGTGATTCTCGCCAGTCTCTGCTTTGGGCTACATCAACAGCAAACAAACCATAGAGATAGAACTTGAAACTGCTTTATTGGGTCAAGTTTCAAAGAGCTAGCACAAACCGTGTTTGATTTAGAGTTCCAAATACATGTATCCGTATAGGAGAAAACAGAGTGAAACTTCAAAATGAAAACGGTTACTGCAAACGAACGTTTTAACCTAGAAGAACGAAATTTGGTTAACCAAGTGGGACTGGTGTACTGATCATTCCCTGAAAGTATCATCAAGATTGGGTGAAAAAGTGTTTGCTGAGATTTCAGGCAACTCGTAGTTTTTTGGAAGCTTGGCAACCCCTTTCCATGAAAGTGATTCACGCCAGTCTCTGCTTAGGGCTACATCAACAGTAAACAAACCATAGAGATACAACTTTAAACTGCTTTATTGGGTCAAGTTTCAAAGAGCTAGCACAAACCGTGTTTGATTTAGAGTTCCAAATAAATGTATCCCTATACGAGAAAACAGAGTGAAACCTCAAAATGAAAACGGATACTGCAAACGAACGGTTAAACCTAGAAGAACGAAATTTGGTGAGCCAAGTGGGATTGGTGTACTGATCATTCCCTGAAAGTATCATCAAGATTGGGTGAAAAAGTGTTTTCTGAGATTTCAGGCAACTCGTAGTTTTTTGGAAGCTTGGCAACCCCTTTCCATGAAAGTGATTCACGCCAGTCTCTGCTTAGGGCTACATCAACAGTAAACAAACCATAGAAATACAATTTTAAACTGCTTTATTGGGTCAAGTTTCAAAGAGCTAGCACAAACCGTGTTTGATTTAGAGTTCCAAATAAATGTATCCCTATACGAGAAAACAGAGTGAAACCTCAAAATGAAAACGGATACTGCAAACGAACCGTTTAACCTAGAAGAACGAAATTTTGTGAGCCAAGTGTGATTGGTGTACTGATCATTCCCTGAAAGTATCATCAAGATTGGGTGAAAAAGTGTTTGCTGAGATTTCAGGCAACTCGTAGTTTTTTGGAAGCTTGGCAACCCCTTTCCATGAAAGTGATTCACGCCAGTCTCTGCTTAGGGCTACATCAACAGTAAACAAACCATAGAGATACAACTTTAAACTGCTTTATTGGGTCAAGTTTCAATGAGCTAGCACAAACCGTGTTTGATTTAGAGTTCCAAATAAATGTATCCCTATATGAGAAAACAGAGTGAAACCTCAAAATGAAAACGGATACTGCAAACGAACGGTTTAACCTAGAAGAACAAAATTTGGTGAGCCAAGTGGGATTGGTGTACTGATCATTCCCTGAAAGTATCATCAAGATTGGGTGAAAAAGTGTTTGCTGAGATTTCAGGCAACTCATAGTTTTTTGGAAGCTTGGCAACCCCTTTCTATGAAAGTGATTCTCGCCAGTCTCTGCTTAGGGCTACATCAACAGCAAACAAACCTTAGAGATAGAACTTGAAACTGCTTTATTGGGTCAAGTTTCAAAGAGCTAGCACAAACCGTGTTTGATTTAGAGTTCCAAATACATGTATCCGTATAGGAGAAAACAGAGTGAAACCTCAAAATGAAAACGGTTACTGCAAACGAACGGTTTAACCTAGAAGAACGAAATTTGGTGACCCAAGTGAGATTGGTGTACTGATCATTCCCTGAAAGTATCATCAACATTGGGTGAAAAAGTGTTTGCTGAGATTTCAGGCAACTCGTAGTTTTTTGGAAGCTTGGCAACCCCTTTCCATGAAAGTGATTCTCGCCAGTCTGTGCTTAGGGCTACATCAACAGCAAACAAACCATAGAGATACAACTTGAAACTGCTTTATTGGGTAAAGTTTCAAAGACCTAGCACAAACCGTGTTTGATTTAGAGTTCCAAATACATGTATCCATATACGAGATAACAGAGTGAAACCTAAAAATAAAAACGGTTACTACAAACAAACAGTTTAACCTAGAAGGACGAAATTTGGTGAGCCAAGTGGGATTGGTGTACTGATCATTTCCTGAAAGTATCATCAAGATTGGGTGAAAAAGTGTTTGCTGAGATTTCAGGCAACTCGTAGTTTTTTGAACGTTTGGCAACCCCTTTCCATGAAAGAGATTCTCGCCAGTATCTGCTTAGGGCTACATCAACAGCAAACAAACCATAGAGATACAACTTAAAACTGCTTTATTGGGTCAAGTTTCAAAGAGCTAGTACAAACCGTGTTTGATTTAGAGTTCCAAATACATGTATCCGTATAGGAGACAACTGAGTGAAACCTCAAAATGAAAAAGGTTACTGCAAACGATCAGTTTAACCTAGAAAAAGAAAATTTGGTGAACCAAGTGGGATTGGTGTACTGATCATTCCCTGAAAGTATCATCAAGATTGGGTGAAAAAGTGTTTGCTGAGATTTCAGGCAACTCGTAGGATTTTGGAAGCTCTGAAACCCCTTTCCATGAAAGTGATTCTCGCCAGTCTCTGCTTTGGGCTACATCAACAGCAAACAAACCATAGAGATAGAACTTGAAACTGCTTTATTGGGTCAAGTTTCAAAGAGCTAGCACAACCGTGTTTGATTTAGAGTTCCAAATACATGTATCCCTATAGGAGAAAACAGAGTGAAACCTAAAAATGAAAACGGTTACTGCAAACGAACGGTTTAACCTAGAAGAACGAAACTTGGTGACCCAAGTGGGTTTGGTGTACTGATCATTCCCTGAAAGTATTATCAAGATTGGGTGAAAAAGTGTTTGCTGAGATTTCAGGCAACTCATAGTTATTTCGAAGCTTGGCAACACCTTTCCATGAAAGTGATTCTCGCCAGTCTCTGCTTAGGGCAACATCAACAGCAAACAAACCATAGGGATAGAACTTGAAACTGCTTTATTGGGTCAAGTTTCAAAGGGCTAGCACAAACCGTGTTTGATTTAGAGTTCCAAATACATGTATCCGTATAGGAGAAAACAGAGTGAAACCTCAAAATGAAAACGTTTACTGCAAACGAACGGTTTAACCTAGAAGTACGAAATTTGGAGAGCCAAGTGGGACTGGTGTACTGATCATTCCCTGAAAGTATCATCAAGATTGGGTGAAAAAGTGTTTGCTGAGATTTCAGGCAACTCGTAGTTTTTTGGAAGCTTGGCAACCCCTTTCCATGAAAGTGATTCACGCCAGTCTCTGCTTAGGGCTACATCAACAGTAAACAAACCATAGAGATACAACTTTAAACTGCTTTATTGGGTCAAGTTTCAAAGAGCTAGCACAAACCGTGTTTGATTTAGAGTTCCAAATAAATGTATCCCTATACGAGAAAACAGAGTGAAACCTCAAAATGAAAACGGATACTGCAAACGAACGGTTGAACCTAGAAGAACGAAATTTGGTGAGCCAAGTGGGATTGGTGTACTGATCATTCCCTGAAAGTATCATCAAGATTGGGTGAAAAAGTGTTTGCTGAGATATCAGGAAACTCGTAGTTTTTTAGAAGCTTTGCAACCCCTTTCCATGAAAGTGACACTCGCCAGTCTCTGCTTAGGGCTACATCAACAGCAAACAAACCATAGAGATAGAACTTGAAACTGCTTTATTGGGTCAAGTTTCAAAGAGCTAGCACAAACCGTGTTTGATTTAGAGTTCCAAACACATGTATCCGTATAGGAGAAAACAGAGTGAAACCTCAAAATGAAAACGGTTACTGCAAACGAATGGTTTAACCTAGAAGAACCAAATTTGGTGAGCCAAGAGGGATTGGTGTACTGATCATTCCCTGAAAGTATCATCAAGATTGGGTGAAAAAGTGTTTGCTGAGATTTCAGGAAACTTGTAGGTTTTTGGAAGCTCTGAAACCCCTTTCCATGAAAGTGATTCTCGCCAGTCTCTGCTTTGGGCTACATCAACAGCAAACAAACCATAGAGATAGAACTTGAAACTGCTTTATTGGGTCAAGTTTCAAAGAGCTAGCACAAACCGTGTTTGATTTAGAGTTCCAAATACATGTATCCGTATAGGAGAAAACAGAGTGAAACTTCAAAATGAAAACGGTTACTGCAAACGAACGTTTTAACCTAGAAGAACGAAATTTGGTTAACCAAGTGGGACTGGTGTACTGATCATTCCCTGAAAGTATCATCAAGATTGGGTGAAAAAGTGTTTGCTGAGATTTCAGGCAACTCGTAGTTTTTTGGAAGCTTGGCAACCCCTTTCCATGAAAGTGATTCACGCCAGTCTCTGCTTAGGGCTACATCAACAGTAAACAAACCATAGAGATACAACTTTAAACTGCTTTATTGGGTCAAGTTTCAAAGAGCTAGCACAAACCGTGTTTGATTTAGAGTTCCAAATAAATGTATCCCTATACGAGAAAACAGAGTGAAACCTCAAAATGAAAACGGATACTGCAAACGAACGGTTAAACCTAGAAGAACGAAATTTGGTGAGCCAAGTGGGATTGGTGTACTGATCATTCCCTGAAAGTATCATCAAGATTGGGTGAAAAAGTGTTTTCTGAGATTTCAGGCAACTCGTAGTTTTTTGGAAGCTTGGCAACCCCTTTCCATGAAAGTGATTCACGCCAGTCTCTGCTTAGGGCTACATCAACAGTAAACAAACCATAGAAATACAATTTTAAACTGCTTTATTGGGTCAAGTTTCAAAGAGCTAGCACAAACCGTGTTTGATTTAGAGTTCCAAATAAATGTATCCCTATACGAGAAAACAGAGTGAAACCTCAAAATGAAAACGGATACTGCAAACGAACCGTTTAACCTAGAAGAACGAAATTTTGTGAGCCAAGTGTGATTGGTGTACTGATCATTCCCTGAAAGTATCATCAAGATTGGGTGAAAAAGTGTTTGCTGAGATTTCAGGCAACTCGTAGTTTTTTGGAAGCTTGGCAACCCCTTTCCATGAAAGTGATTCACGCCAGTCTCTGCTTAGGGCTACATCAACAGTAAACAAACCATAGAGATACAACTTTAAACTGCTTTATTGGGTCAAGTTTCAATGAGCTAGCACAAACCGTGTTTGATTTAGAGTTCCAAATAAATGTATCCCTATACGAGAAAACAGAGTGAAACCTCAAAATGAAAACGGATACTGCAAACGAACGGTTTAACCTAGAAGAACAAAATTTGGTGAGCCAAGTGGGATTGGTGTACTGATCATTCCCTGAAAGTATCATCAAGATTGGGTGAAAAAGTGTTTGCTGAGATTTCAGGCAACTCGTAGTTTTTTGGAAGCTTGGCAACCCCTTTCTATGAAAGTGATTCTCGCCAGTCTCTGCTTAGGGCTACATCAATAGCAAACAAACCTTAGAGATAGAACTTGAAACTGCTTTATTGGGTCAAGTTTCAAAGAGCTAGCACAAACCGTGTTTAATTTAGAGTTCCAAATACATGTATCCGTATAGGAGAAAACAGAGTGAAACCTCAAAATGAAAACGGTTACTGCAAACGAACGGTTTAACCTAGAAGAACGAAATTTGGTGACCCAAGTGAGATTGGTGTACTGATCATTCCCTGAAAGTATCATCAACATTGGGTGAAAAAGTGTTTGCTGAGATTTCAGGCAACTCATAGTTTTTTGGAAGCTTGGCAACCCCTTTCCATGAAAGTGATTCTCGCCACTCTGTGCTTAGGGCTACATCAACAGCAAACAAACCATAGAGATACAACTTGAAACTGCTTTATTGGGTAAAGTTTCAAAGACCTAGCACAAACCGTGTTTGATTTAGAGTTCCAAATACATGTATCCATATACGAGATAACAGAGTGAAACCTAAAAATAAAAACGGTTACTAAAAACAAACAGTTTAACCTAGAAGGACGAAATTTGGTGAGCCAAGTGGGATTGGTGTACTGATCATTTCCTGAAAGTATCATCAAGATTGGGTGAAAAAGTGTTTGCTGAGATTTCAGGCAACTCGTAGTTTTTTGAACGTTTGGCAACCCCTTTCCATGAAAGAGATTCTCGCCAGTATCTGCTTAGGGCTACATCAACAGCAAACAAACCATAGAGATACAACTTAAAACTGCTTTATTGGGTCAAGTTTCAAAGAGCTAGTACAAACCGTGTTTGATTTAGAGTTCCAAATACATGTATCCGTATAGGAGAAAACAGAGTGAAAGCTCAAAATGAAAAAGGTTACTGCAAACGATCAGTTTAACCTAGAAAAAGAAAATTTGGTGAACCAAGTGGGATTGGTGTACTGATCATTCCCTGAAAGTATCATCAAGATTGGGTGAAAAAGTGTTTGCTGAGATTTCAGGCAACTCATAGTTATTTCGAAGCTTGGCAACACCTTTCCATGAAAGTGATTCTCGCCAGTCTCTGCTTAGGGCAACATCAACAGCAAACAAACCATAGGGATAGAACTTGAAACTGCTTTATTGGGTCAAGTTTCAAAGGGCTAGCACAAACCGTGTTTGATTTAGAGTTCCAAATACATGTATCCGTATAGGAGAAAACAGAGTGAAACCTCAAAATGAAAACGTTTACTGCAAACGAACGGTTTAACCTAGAAGTACGAAATTTGGAGAGCCAAGTGGGACTGGTGTACTGATCATTCCCTGAAAGTATCATCAAGATTGGGTGAAAAAGTGTTTGCTGAGATTTCAGGCAACTCGTAGTTTTTTGGAAGCTTGGCAACCCCTTTCCATGAAAGTGATTCACGCCAGTCTCTGCTTAGGGCTACATCAACAGTAAACAAACCATAGAGATACAACTTTAAACTGCTTTATTGGGTCAAGTTTCGAAGAGCTAGCACAAACCGTGTTTGATTTAGAGTTCCAAATAAATGTATCCCTATACGAGAAAACAGAGTGAAACCTCAAAATGAAAACGGATACTGCAAACGAACGGTTGAACCTAGAAGAACGAAATTTGGTGAGCCAAGTGGGATTGGTGTACTGATCATTCCCTGAAAGTATCATCAAGATTGGGTGAAAAAGTGTTTGCTGAGATTTCAGGCAACTCGTAGTTTTTTGGAAGCTTGGCAACCCCTTTCTATGAAAGTGATTCTCGCCAGTCTCTGCTTAGGGCTACATCAACAGCAAAGAAACCTTAGAGATAGAACTTGAAACTGCTTTATTGGGTCAAGTTTCAAAGAGCTAGCACAAACCGTGTTTGATTTAGAGTTCCAAATACATGTATCCGTATAGGAGAAAACAGAGTGAAACCTCAAAATGAAAACGGTTACTGCAAACGAACGGTTAAACCTAGAAGAACGAAATTTGGTGAGCCAAGTGGGATTGGTGTACTGATCATTCCCTGAAAGTATCATCAAGATTGGGTGAAAAAGTGTTTGCTGAGATATCAGGAAACTCGTAGTTTTTTAGAAGCTTTGCAACCCCTTTCCATGAAAGTGACACTCGCCAGTCTCTGCTTAGGGCTACATCAACAGCAAACAAACCATAGAGATAGAACTTGAAACTGCTTTATTGAGTCATGTTTCAAAGAGCTAGCACAAACCGTGTTTGATTTAGAGTTCCAAATACATGTATCCGTATAGGAGAAAACAGAGTGAAACCTCAAAATGAAAACGGTTACTGCAAACGAATGGTTTAACCTAGAAGAACCAAATTTGGTGAGCCAAGAGGGATTGGTTTACTGATCATTCCCTGAAAGTATCATCAAGATTGGGTGGAAAAAGTGTTTGCTGAGATTTCAGGCAACTCGTAGGTTTATGGAAGCTTGGCAACCCCTTTCCATGAAAGTGATTCTCGCCAGTCTCTGCTTAGGGCTACATCTACAGCAAACAAACGATAGAGATAGAACTTGAAACTGCTTTATTGGGTCAAGTTTCAAAGAGCTAGCACAAACCGTGTTTGATTTAGAGTTCCAAATACATGTATCAGTATAGGAGAAAACAGAGTGAAACCTCAAAATGAAAACGGTTACTGCAAACGAACGGTTTAACCTAGAAGAACGAAATTTGGTGAGCCAAGTGAGATTGGTGTACTGATCATTCCCTGAAAGTATCATCAAGATTGGGTGAAAAAGTGTTTGCTGAGATTTCAGGCAACTCGTAGTTTTTTGGAAGCTTGGCAACCCCTTTCCATGAAAGTGATTCACGCCAGTCTCTGCTTAGGGCTACATCACAGTAAACAAACCATAGAGATAGAACTTGAAACTGCTTTATTGGGTCAAGTTTCAAAGAGCTAGCCAAACCGTGTTTGATTTAGAGTTCAAAATACATGTATCTGTATATTAGAAAACAGAGTGAAACCTCAAAATGAAA